>NC_056739.1:909515992-909543492 GCF_019279795.1 Protopterus annectens | reverse complement strand
GTTCAAGATTTATTATTAATAATTAGGGAATTAGTAGATAATATAATAGTTAGAAATGCTCAGGCAAAAGTAATGGGAGGAGCTCTAAACAAAGCATTTGATTTGATTCATCAGTTACTATTATGGGATATATTTGATATATATAATATAAGTAAGATGATTAAAAACATGCATTTCAGCATATAATATAGTGATGATTATGATAAATGGATGGTTGAGCGAAAAGATAAATTTACAGAAGAGTATTAGACAAGGTTGTTCATTGAGTGGTAGATTATTTGTTTTAGTAATGAATGCAATATCTGTGCATATGAATAAGCAGAAGGATGTTATGAGGTATACTTCTAAAGAAGGGATAAAAATGCTGATTTTGTTAAATTATGCAAATAATATTATTATTATAATAAAATAATGCAGCAAGAATGAATGTAATGATGAAACAAATGCAAGAGACTCAGGTTATTGGGTTCATATTAAACAAAGTCATGGTTTAGAAAATGAGGGGAGGATTGGTGGAGTTAAATTTAATATGGAAAAAATTAAGATCCTTGGAATAAACTTTTGGGAAACAAGAAAGTATAGATTTTATATGGAAATTAATACTAGAGGAAATGAAATGTGTGTGTTCTTGAAGTCTTTTATACTTTCCTTTAAAAAAGAAAGTGTATTTAACAAATTCTGTACTGTTAGCTAAGATTATTTGTTTAGCCAGTGTCTTTAGCATTTCATTGAACTTAGAGAAAGATGTATATAATATAATATAATATAATATAATATAATATAATATAATATAATATAATATTTTATTTTATTTTATTTGGGGATTGACAATCAACCCTGTGAAAATAGGGGTGCTGTATGTGGAAAAAGAAAAAGGAGGTTTTAGGCTAATAAATCCTATAATGTATACAACGTCATTAAACTTATATAGAGTAATGAAATGTTTAAAGGGCAATGAGATTTCTTTATTACTTAAAATATTAAGTTTGAAATCGAAAATGGAGTGGTTGACCTTTTTCAGTAAAAAAAATAGGAGGAGCTGTAATAAAGAAATGGAAAATTATCAAGATAAGATTATCTTGTCTAAAATGAATGCGAAAGAAATTGATAATAAAAGAAAAGAATGGTATGATAAGATTATGGAAAAGTATTATGGGATATATCCTTGCAAGGAAAAAATATTGAGAAAAGGATTGCTATCACTACAAAAATGGAAAGATGCAAAGGACATATAGAGTGTCAGGATTTTTTATGGAAGTTGACCATACAAAAATTACTGGTAAAGGTGAATATGCCATGTAAAAGTATAAAAGACAGAGTCTCTTTATACTGAGGTGAATTTGAAACATGTGGACATTTTTTTTAGAATGCAAAAGATTTAAAATGTTATGGAAAAATATTATAGACATGAACTAGGTGAAAGGACTTAAAGATGTGAAGAATTTAAACATGAATATGATTGAATGTGGGTATTATAGAAACAAAAGTAAGAAAGAGGTTGAAAGACGTGATAAAATGATGATTGCTATATTATGGTTAATTTGGAACCAGAGAGTTAAGGAAATCATGTTTAATGAAAAATGGGAATTGACAATGATGTTGAAAAGCATAAGGTTTTGTTTGTGGAAATTGGAGTGGGGGGTCTAATGATGAAGCTAATGTAAAAGGAGGATGTGATGTATGTATATATATGTATATATATATATATATATATATATATATATATATATATATATATACATATATACACACACACATTTTGTAATTTCAAAACTTCAAAACCTTGAACATCACAAGTCCGTGGTTCGAAGTTTTGAAATGTCGAAATAAAAAAAAAACTAAAATAATAAAATGTTAGCAATCACATTTTTGCAGGGGGGCAAACCCCCCTGCAACCCCCACATCCCCTGCTACTAAAATATACCAACTACAAGATCGCACTACAGTGAAGAGAATGGTAAAGTTACCATTCCACACCGTTAGACGATCTCAATTGTTCAGTTTTGTGACTTCAAAACTTCAAACATCTGAACCTCAGGATTGTGATTTTCGAGGTTTTGAAGTTTTGAAATTACAAAGTGGACCTATATATACATATATATATATATATATATATATATATATATATATATATATATATATATATATATATATATATATATATATATATACATATATATATATGTGTGTGTGTGTGTGTGTAAATATATATATATATATATATATATATATATATATGTGTGTGTGTGTGTGTGTGTGTGTGTGTGTGTGTGTATATATATATATATATATATATATATATATATATATATATATATATAAAATGGTTCCCCTTCTAATATTCAAAAGGCCATATCATCAGATTTCATTTTCATGAGATGAAAATCAAAAACAAAATACCCGAACATCAAATTTTTCCCTGGGCAAGTAAACACCTTCCCAACATGCCTTTTTCTACACTGTAGTGCAATCCCAGAGTTGGTATATGTATTGTTGGAGTGGGGGTGTGGGAGGCTGTAGATTCCACCTAGGTGGGTTTTATTTACTCCGGTGTGTATTTTGTTGGAGTTTGAGCAAGTGTTTACTTGCCCTAGGAAAAATTCATCATTCAAGTGTTTTGTTTTCATGATTTTCATCTCACAAAAATGAAATTCAATGATATGGCCTTTCAAATATTAGAAGTCGATCTATATATCTATATGCATATATATATATATATATATATATATATATATATATAGTAAATAAAATATGCATATATAATGTAAGTAAATAGAAATGTAAATAACTACTGGTTGTATAAATATTATGTATGGATAGTTTAAATAAAGAATCCCTTACTCTTTGTGGTAAGTGCTGTAGAATCTTTTGTATCAACCTAGGCTACTACTAAGTCAAGTAGATGGGGTCTTAGTTTAATATCTTTTCCAAAGGATGCTACTTTTTGTATTTGATGATTAGGCTTTTATGATTTAAACATTTAGTCTTTGAGCTTTTGGAGTTTTCATTATGCACTTTTACCTCATAATCACTTGAGTTTTGTTCCATGGTTACCTTTGAAGATGGGTTAAGAAAAATATTTGAAGGTGAAATTAATGCTTTAATGACACACCAGATACAAATTTAGGGTAAAATCTGGTGCTTTCTCAGTTGGTGATCCCAAACTGTGTGAATCTCTCTCCATTTTTTAAAAAAATCATTCATTTTATGCCATTTTCCTATCAGAGCGAAAGGTTCATTACAAGACTCTAGGAAAATGCAACTGATGTCTCTCTGTCTCTCTAGTCATATAGCTTAACATCTTCCTACCCTCTTTCTGTCTGTATATCTTGCTTTGACTTTACCTTTCTTTGAGATTCTTTCATCATGCCAACTATGATATCCACTCAGTATACAATGCATGCGTATATTGTGTTTTGCAATCACTTTGTATATAATGTCATGCAGCTATTGTCTTTATTCCATCAAGCCAACCCTGATGTTCACTTTGTAAATAATGTATGCGTATACTGCCTTTTGTCTTTCACTTTGTATATAATGTCATGTATCTGTTGTGGGCTGAGAGCCAAATAGGTCTAATGGCATCAGTGCTCTACCTGGTTATGAAATTTAAAATAAAATAAACTATTCTCATTGACATACCAGCACTATGAATGAATGCACAAGGTTTTCCTTTTTTCACCTCAAAGCCTGCAAGTCAGAAATCCTTCTTCCTCAAATGTACTGAATCAGTTCACCCAGAGCTACTGAAATTAATTTCTCTAATGTAATGTTCAGTCCTAGGTTAGTTTTAGGGTCCATTAAAAAGGTAACACACATTTCACGGTATGAACAGATCAAATCTGTGTATATATAAAGAAAGGCCTCCACTGAAAATGGGTCTCTGGCCCAGTGGACTTTCCTGGTTACCAAATGTCAATCAATCAATCAATAAATAAATAAACAAATAAATAAATAATAAGCAGACAAATACTGCAGATCAGTAGATTTTCACTGTGGAATAAGACAACTCCGTCTTATGGAAGAGGTACAAACTGTTTAGAACATCAGGTACCCAGCAAGATACAAGTAATATGCATTTTGTTTGTTGTACATAAACTTCCTTCCCAGTGTACAAAACATGTAGAAGGTAACTCATCTTCTAGCGTGATGCAGTATGCATTGCTTAACTAAAGTATTTTTATTGTGAAGCATTTCATACAAAAGGGTGATTAATAATTTTCAGACACCTTAAACTTACCTACAGCATCTTGCATCATGTTTCTAAGGTGAACATAATCTCATGCTTTGAACAGAGCCAAGAGAATGATACTGTTAACATCTAAAAGAATTAGCTCAAATGGCTGTCTCTAGTTGGGAAATACTATGATGAATCATAGCTCTCTTAAAGAGCAAGACAGCCTTCTTCTGTTTGTATTCTTTGCAGAGTACAGCATCAGTTCTTTTTAATAACAGAGTCTCCCAAAAAACATAAACCTGTCAGTTTCCATTCCTGGTGTTACACACTGAACTTTCACTTGGTAAATGTTTTCTAGTAGGAGAGGGAGGGAAGTCCCTGAAAATGATGATTCATATGTGGAAACAATTTCTTTCCACTGATCATTCTCAGTGAAACTAATCTGGCTCATTCACAGAAATGTCACAGATGTTACATGATAAATAGCTTGCAAAGGTGATGTGTGCAGTTTTCAGCCCTTCTGCCACCTCCTTGCTTTTTAGTTTCCAGTTTGTACACTGAATAGTAAATCATTATTTTCCTTGTGTGGCGCCTCTGGTTCAGTTCCTTTCCTTGCTCTTGGTAAACACCTTTCTTAGTATTTAAGCATGCTCAGACTTGCATTTTCTGTTTCGTTGAACTAGTTTGTGAAAATTTCCTGAGTTTTCACTTCTCATGTCTGTTGTATTTACTGCAGTATCTGTAGATTAGCACATATACATATATGTGACTGCATTATATATACATTAAAGTAAATTGCCCTTTACTTATAGAGTAGAATGTTGCTGATTTCTGCTATAGACCAGACTAACACCTTAACTGTAAGCACCAAAAAACTAGTTTAATTTACTGCTTACTATTGACTGCACCCTAATGCTATGATATGCAAATTTCTGCCTCCTAATCATTGCTCTGCTTAAAATATAAGCCTCCTTTACAGCATTTCTCACTCTTGAAAGTTAGTATCTAAGTGTTAATCAACTGCAATACCTTTGTCTCATTTAACAATACCTATTTGCAATGCTTTGTCTCTTTCTACCTCAGCTTGATCTTTGACATAATATCAAAGTACCCAGTTTTATTACTCACAAATAATCCACTGTTGTATTGCAATGTAATTTCTGTTTATCCAGTGTCTGTCAGTGTGAGTTCATCACAATATTGCAGGATTTGGATTATGCTTATGTACTCTACTGAAAGTTTGCGTTTAATCCCATGTCTCTGTATTGTAATTGTTTTCCTTGTGACTCTTGTTGTTTGTATTAATGTATGAAATGTTATCATTTTTGTGTGGAGCTTTTCTACCTGGGCCTCTACTAAAAAGTTTTTTTTTTCTCATCCGTTGGACTTTTCTGGTCTGCAAATGTAAATAAATAAATTGCATAATGAAGTTTGTAAATAAGCAATTTATATTAAATAATTGAGATGCATACAACTTAATGACACCCAGTACATTCCAGGACTCTAGGGCATTAAGGCGATCTGTACAGGACAATGTGTTTATACCCTGAATTCACCTGGTAAGGAACCTCTGTGGACATTACAAATATAACATAAAACACCCTGGAATATAATGAAACACAAAAGTAAGAAAATGTATTGCAAGCACTAGCTGTACCTGTAAAATATACATAGCTTAATGGATGTCACAAACTTAAAACAATATAGTGGTATATCCCAGCATGTTTAAGGAAATTTACCTCACTCCTATTACTAAACAAATAATAAGCAAAGCACTAATAAAACTCACAGTAATGCTAAATGATGTGGCTTGACTACAACAGTCTTTAAGATAATTTTCTATATCCTGCCACAGCATATAAACACATTAATTAATTCATTTAAACATTCATTTCATTTGGTAATTGAGAAGGTGGACTGGTTCCTTTTGTCCTTGACTGGAGCATCTGCATGTGCTACTTGGCTTGTTCTACTCAAAAGATGGTAGCTGTTTCATTACCTGAAGTACAGATTGGATCTTGAACAAATAAACAAAAGCTACTCAATTAAAAGTCACACCAAACGAGATAATGTGTTCATCATGACTTTTGGTGAATGCAGATGTAATGTAATAAACTCTAGGGTTACTGTACCTTGGGAAAAGGGCTGAGCGTTAGTAGAGTAATAGGAGATTTGCTTAAGTCTGTCCATTTGACAGTCTCACAAGTGCTAGGCACTAATGTGATGTCAATAACTTAATCCTAAAATACGAGTGCAGCATTTAAAGTCTGTTTAAGATATAAGACATAATGGGTCTGAAAATACATGGGACTATTGTTTCTACTTTGGTGATATAATCAAAGCTAAATACAAAAGTATGTATTAGTGAATATATGTAGATGATTGCTGTCTGATATTTATTATTTCATATGTATACAGAGTGATTTCAGGGTGGGTTTGCTTCTTCACATTGACAAGAAATTGACCACTAAGAAAAGTTACTTTACTTTTGTTACATAGTTAAATCTATATTTTGTAACAGATATTTTTTTTATGTCTAGGGAGGCTAAAGGTCTTTTTTGTGTATTGAGGGAGGCCTGTTGTGAAAATCTTTGAGAAACGATGATCTGCATAAAGTTTAAAGACATGATAGGCTAGAAAAGAAAGAAAACAAAATAGAAGTAAAGTTCATTCAGCTGCATTCTTTAACTCTACCTAGTTGTATTCCATGAAGAATTGTGTTTTGGGAACCTATGTAGACAACAAACTGTTCTTCAATCACCATGGATCCACTATTGTAAAAAGTGCCTTTTCAGTGCATAGCTTATTAGTAAAGGTATGGCATTGTGGTCTGGGGATGTAATCATTTCACTGTATTCTGTACTCATCAGGCTGATCATTGAGTCTAATGCCCCCCTTCAGTATGTACTTGTTCAAACATTTGATGCTACTTGAATGACCACAATGCTTTCATAATAAGAAAATCAGTGGCCAAAATCATAAAAACCTATGCAGATCATCTAAATCCTTGTCCCTGTTCTCAGTGTCATACAGGCTGCTGAGGTGTGCTCGCTGCCTTACACGCAGAGTCTCAACGACCCTATCTTGTCAGATCTACTGCACATTTTCAAGTCTACTAGGATCATAAATGCCCACTTAAGAAATCTAATTCTCTTTTGCAACATTAATAGAACATGTTGAAAGGAAAGATATGCACCTATATAAAACAAAGTACTTCTCTTATAGTTTTTATACATAATCTGGATGAATGGAAGGGTAATTGCAAATTCACCCTAGGTTTAGCACCCTTGTCTTTCATGGATAGGGGTAACTTGAATGTTCTGCCCCTCTCTGAGTTATTTGTGCTTAAAATATGAGGGCTAAAAACTTTACAGGAATGTATTAGCTGGTCTTCTAAAGATTCTTGCAGATCAGTAATCTCTTAAGTACCTATGAATGTTTACATGTAATTTGACATGGAACTGTTACATATCAGGGCCACTGTACTTGATAGCTAAAAACAACCAAAATGTAATGAAAATAAAAACATGCCCATCCTTAGTCGTACCAGTCATTTCTAAAGATTTCTACATGTTAAAAAGTAAAATTGCATGCACTTTCATTGTGTGCTTCATCTGATCAAGAATGCTGTCTCATGTCACCCATGTCACTTTTTTTAAACAAGAAGCATCTTTATTAAATTATCACGTATGACAAAGGCAATCATACATTTATATAAACGAAAACAAACCATATTGACATAATTTTAGTTGCAAACATTATGCATCACAAACCATACTGACATAATTGTAGTTGCAAACATTATACATCACTTATAATCTATTCAGTCATTGTCAGTCAAACATTACATAGCACATTCAAATCCTGCCTTCTTTTAAACCTTGTTCCTCCTCTGCATATATTTGTTCCTTCAATTCCCATTTTTCTTATGTCATTTACTCCTACCATTTTCTAAATATTCCAGTTCCAGGTGTTTTATCTATGTTACTATATTCACTACTTCTTGTAAAGTTGGTTTAGACTTTGATTTCCATTTTCTAGTAATTGTTTTTGGCAGCCACAATAATTAGACTCAGCAAGGCCTTACTATGTCTAGGCAATTCCAGTTCTGTATCAATTTAGCTCATCCAGGCTCTCTGACAGAGCAGTCTGATTAGAATCTTTAATGTCTGCCAACTCATTACACTCCCAGAAAATATGTTCCCATTTACCTCTTTCTTCCCCATTGTACCTTCAAAATTTGCTGTCTACCTGAGGAAAAATTATTTAGATCAGTATCAAAATACCTATATTAATACTTCCAATCAAAGATCCTAAATCTTCTAGACTTTGTTGAATATTTGGGAGACATACATATATCCTCCAATTGTTTCTTTGAGAATTGCTTATCCAGTGTCTCTTCCCAGTCCTTTCTAACCTCCTCTGATTGATTCTTATAGTTATCTTGTAACATTTTTATGCTCTACTAATCATTCTTTTTTTAACAGCAGTTTCTATTCTAGATTCTACCAAAAACTCTACCAGCACTGTTTTTTCACCCTATTTCTTTCTGTTTGCCTATACTTTGATATCAATCCTTGCTAGGGAAGGCAATCTCTATCCTACAGTCCAAATAAATTTGTGGCCTCTTCTCATTCTGTTACCTTTCCTCTCTCTAAATATTTGGTTCTTTTACCAGTTTTCTCCAATAAATTCCAGCCCCTCTTGCCTATTGTCTGTATCCCTAATTGCAGTCATTCCTATCAGCAGAATCTCCTGTCTCCATTCCCACATTGGCTTAGTTCTTAGAATACTTTATGCTACTTTATGAATATAATATTATGCATGGTTATTGTTATTCTCCTTAAGGATCTGCATATAAAATCCCAGTCTCTCCTTGTCTCTTGAGCTTCCCCAATTTAATTATCTCTTTCCAATTTGAATTATAGCTCTCTGCTTGTACTAGCCTTAACGGTGTAGCTCTGAAATACCCCTTCAAATCAGGTAATCCCAATTTGCCCTGTTCTACTGGAAGAATTAGCTTATCTGACTTGACTCTTGCTCTCTTCCCCTCTGAGATAAAATCCTTCAGCTCTTTATTAATTGGTATTCACATTTTCTCTTCTGGATGATAAAAATATGCCTGGCTCATGTAAATTTTGATATAGGTTCATAGGATGATACTAGGCTATTGGCCTGAAGGCATCTATAAGCCTAACCAAGAATTTCATCCATGTTCCCTCAACGTCAGCACCTGTTTCCCCTGTCTAGCAAGGATGCAGGTGGGATTCCAGGGATGTATTTTCTGTTTCCCATCCATCATTCAGGTTCCTCTTAAAGAGGACTAGAGAGGTACTCTGCTTGACATGGGGAGTGGGAGTCCATTCCACAGATGGGGGAGTCTTTGGGACACACATTTATCCCACCAAGAAGTTCTATAATGTCACAGACCATGTCAAGGCCTTGCAAGTGGATTGCAAGAGTGGAGTTTGATTTATGGATATGCAGCAACTCCATCAAGGCTGGGTCTGAGATGGCCTTGTATACCAGATGCAGGTTATTTCTGAGAAGTCTGTATGAGACTGAGTAGAGGGACAGGGCTTTTAGCCTATTTGTACAGGATAGGTGTTTGAGACCCTGGATTTTCCTGGTCAGGAACCTCTGAGTTCTCTCTAGCTGCTACATGTGCTTGGCAAGGTACATGCTGAAGGGGGCACTGTACTCAATAATGGGTCTGATAAGAGATGAATACAGGGATGTTATGACCTCCTTTTTCCTGGATGGAATACCCTTATTTATGAGGTGAGCCATGTAGAAAGCCTCCATACAACTGAGGCAACATAGTGATCAAAAGTCAGGTTGTTATCAACCTGGGTGCCCAAGTCTCTCATGGCTGATCGTGTGCTTAGTACATTGTTATTAATGTGATAATTAGTAGGGATGTAATTTTCCCCAAAGGAGTTAAAGATGCATTTCTTGGCATTCAGTTAAAGGCCATAGTTCTGGCACCAGTCATTAGTTTGGGTAAGGCCCTCTTAGAGGATGTTCACATCACTAGGAGAATTTAAGACAGCACCCAGCTTGCAGTCATCTGCAAACTTGGTCAACCACAGACCACTAGTTTTAGCTTGCACCTCAGAAAAGTATATCCCAAACAGTAGAGGCCCCAAGACCAATGCTTGGGGTACACCACTCATTATGGGTCTACTACTAGAGGTGGCTTGCCCTATTTTGACTGAGGGGTTCTGTCAGTGAGCCAGTTGGCTACCCATCTGGTAACATATGGGTTGATGCATAGCTGGGAGAGTTTATCTGTTATGCCTGAGTGGAAAATAGTGCTGAAGGTTTTAGCTAGGTCAAGGAAGGTGATGTGCACTGCCTTCCCCTTGCCCATGGCTTTGGTGACTGTTTTGAAGAAGTAGACCAAGTGATCTCTCTTTGACAAAACAAAACTGTGTCGGATCAAGTGTTTGGAAGTTGCCAATGTCCATGTTTATAAGGTCCATGATAATGCATTCCATGGCCTTGCAGAGCAGGATAGTTAGGCTGATGGACTTCTAACTGCCTGGGTCAGTGGACGCTCCACCTTTGTGTGGAGGGATGACAGTAACTGTCCTCTATTCAGCTGGGACAAAACCGGTGCTCAGGCTTTGGTTGAATAGGGTACCTGGCTAAATGAGCTGAGAGAGCATGCCTGAGTTCATGTAGGATACAGCCATAGATGTTATCGGGTCCCATGGAGACTGTATTTTTTGCCTTTGAGAGAGCATTAAAGACCTGTTCCCTGGTGATGAGGGGAGGGTGGAAGGTGCTGGGGATTTCCTGGTTTACTGATGGTGGGGACAGGGCTGTGAAGTTTTCACTGAGCCTGTCTGCCAGCAGGTTGGCTATATCTATGGCATTTGTGTATGTGGTGTTACTGACCACCAGTCCAGAGGAGATTTGGGTGTGACCTTTGAAATTGCAGACATATGTGAAGAGAGCCTTGTAATTGTCCTTAGTGGATGTGGCCAATTTGGACTCAAAGTTAGCCTTAGAGGATTTCACCAGTGACCTTATTTGCTTGTTCAGACAATTTGGCACCTGCTCCTTCTTGGTCCTGGACAGCATTTTTTTTCCTTTTATTATAGAGTATGTTTATTGCTGTTGTCCACCAGACAGGTTTAGTCTTCCTTGAGGAAGATGATTTGGTCCTGTCAGGTATTGCAGAGTCCATACAGCTATGTAGATGCTTATATAGTTTTTTGGTGTAGGCTTGGACATTAGTGCTAGTTCCAGCTGAAGGGACGGTGGCTTTGAAGCTGCTTATACCTGCTCTGAGGAGACTGTAGTCAGCTCTGGAAAAGTTTTTTTGTTTGACCCCGACAAGGGGGGTCAGGGGTGATGGTGACTTCAAAAGTGATTGCTTTGTGGTCAGATCTTACTAAGGAGGATGACACTGTAGGGGTGCTACAGTGGCTACTCATGTTGGTTAGGACCAGGTCCAGGATATATTCTTCAAAAAGACACTACGGAGGAGGCAAAAGCCTTAGCCAGAATACTGAATCCCAGGGGAAACAGATGAAGGTCATCTCTGGCAAAGCATTGTGGTCTGTCAATCATGTCCTCTTGGGCTATCAGGTAAAGGATCCCCCTGGAATGACATCAGAAACTAAGCCAATTGTTAAAGTCAATCATTTTCTGTTTGTATTGAGGCATAATTCTGGATGATAGTAGGATGCTGCTTAAGGCTAGGTACATACCTGCCTGGGACACATATTCAGTGAGCTCAAACATGTCTCTCTTCATATAGTCCAGAGAGGTACCATTCACACCAACATGGACTATGACAGATTCATAACAGTACCTGTTGTTAAGAGACTTGAGTGTGTGCATGATATGGTGGATTCTATCACCTAACAAGCAACTTACAGTGACTTTCTCCTTGTCTAGTCTGGTGAGGGGCACATCTGTGTGTCTCATGATAGAGTCTTCTATGACTAGTACATTAGGTTTGTGGCTGAGCCTTAGAGGCTGTGAGACACAGACATGTGTACTATGTGTAATGCTTGGTGCTCTGTGTTGTGATGTGCATGTGTGTTCTTGCTTCGGAGGTCTCTTTTGTTTAGGTATGTTTTTGTTGAGAACCCCACATATGTTGGAGTGTGTTGTACAGATGTGGGTGGTGTTAGAGGTGTGATGTTTGCAGTGTTTGTGCAGACAATCTTCTCAGTGCCAGATGTACTGACTTGTGACTGAGACAGTAAGGATTCTAGGTTCTTAATGTAATAGCACCTGTTACATATTGTGTTCTAGGTGGTAGTAGTAGAGGGTTGTCTGTGTACATAAGGCAGTTGCTACGCTGTTTCAGGATGCCCATATCAACCAGACTAGCAGGTGAAACCATAAGAAATTGTCCATCCATACTTATTAGAATATGTGTAAGAGAGGTCAGGGATAGTAGAGTGGACACTATCTGAGGAGATTACCTATAGGTGTGAGTAGGGCTGGATAAAATCATTACAGTAGCTGCAGGCCAGGGCCTCACTTATATAGGAGTGCTGGTAAGGGAAAAAATGCAAGTGAGATACCTCACAAAGGGTTAAAACAGAGCAGTGGTGGTGTGCAATGGGAAACAAGCACCGACCCATGCAAATGCTGGGTTTAAATACCACTAAAATGAAATTAAAATAGAAACACTGGAATTGACCAATCAACCCTTGTCCCTGAGTTCTTAGCTCAGCACCCTATGCCAGACCAGTTCCAACCAGTTCACATACTCCCACTAAGTGCAGGCAGGCCCTGGCCAACACAAGATGTAGTAGCAGGAAACACAGGAATCACACAAACAGATCTGGATACATCAAAATTTGTAACCAGACTATGCTAAAGACATTTAAATTATGTTTAGGTCAATTTAACACAGGAGAACAGATACACACTTAAATATAACAGTAGTAAAGAAGAGCAAACTGATTTAAACAAATTAACCAATTAACCAATAAAAAAGCTCAAATCCAAGGCCTGTTCCATCAGTCTTAAATCAGACATGGTCTAACTGCATACTTCTGCCAAAAAAGGTGAACCCTCTCCAAAAAGATGGCCTGGATTAGTGCTCAAGTTATACAAACTGAGCTAGGTTCTGCAGGTCTGATTGTAGTCTATGCTACAGCAAACAAGGCACACCAATTTCAGAAAGAAACAGATCAAATAAGCAGGCACAATAAGCCTTCAACCAGCAATTCCCAGCTCAGAAGGGCAGAATCTACCCTCTCCTTCCAAAACAGTGTAGACCACAAACCTTAATGTAAAATAACTGGCCTGAAGCCCAAGTGCTTAAACCAGAACTAATGAGCTTTTAGAATAACAGACACTAAGCCTTCAACCAGCAATTCCCAACTTAGAAGAATGCAAGCTACATCTCCTGCCACAAGAGTGTAGACCACAAACCTTCTTAATGTAAAACAACTGGCCTGAAGCCCAATTGCTTAAACCAAAAGGCTTAGAATAACAGTTACAATTTAATCAGGCTACTACCAAGCAGTAATAAATGCAGCAGAATAAATGTAATTGAGTACTTTTAAGAACAAGCAGAAAAAACAAAATAAAGTAATAAAGTAGGAACAAACACAACATAACTAGCATAACTATTTGCTTCTCCTCCACTGCTGTCTTAAAGTGATCACAGTGGCAATTAATTATTGATAGCTTGCAAACTTTCAAACATTTTAAGAACAGAACACTTTGACAGTTTGCCAGTTGTCATTAAGAGCTTGACATTACATGCATGTACAGACAGCTTATAAACTTTCTATTTTCTCTTTTAAATGTAATTTACTACCTTAAAAACAGAACGGTATGTTATATAGGTTATAAGCAGTCTATTAACTGATACCTTAACTGACAGCTTGTAAGCTTTCAGACTTTCAATACCTCTACAAGTTGGTATCTGGCAAGATGCCATATATTCCTCAGCCTTGCTACAGCCCCGGGAGTCTGCAAGGATTTCTGATGGATTCTTTTGTTTCCTCCCACATTCCAGAGATAACATGCTGTCAGTGAAATAGAGATCCTTTAACTTGCACATAGATGTGTGCTGTGTGTGTATGTTCGCGCATATGTGTGTGTTTGTGTGTGTGTGTGTGTGTGTGCGTGTGTGTGTGTGTGCATGTGTGTATGTGTGTGTGTGTGTCACCAGTGATAGACTGGCATCATATACAGGATTAGTTACGCTCCCTTGTGTCTACTGAATACCAAGATAAGCTCTGGTTTCCCAATAATTGTGAGTTATCTAAAATATGCATAAGAGAATGACTGAATGAAGAAATTAATGCATGAAGTGTCACAATGTATCCAGTGATGACTGGTGCAATAGGCTTAGAAAAGCATGCATAGTGAACTGATGTCACTGTATATCTGAACTCTAAAAGAAAGGAAAGGTTTAGAACTCTTTTCAATCAAATTACATCATCCAACCCCTTTCCACACATAATCCCAAAACATGTACAATATTTAGGAATTAAAACCAGTGGCAAGGGGAATGGAAATTGATGGAATTTAGGATAGACCTGAAGGGGTAGTTAGCCAAGGTAGAAGAAAAAGAGTGTAAGAAGGAGTTATCCAAAAAGCTTCACTAACAGCAAATACAGCTGTGCTTGGTAATACAGAGCTGTATCATACATATGTGTCTAATATAGCACAATACATTTCAGGAGCCATAAATACACTGACTAAAAGTCAAAATGTTCACTTTGCACACATTTTCCTATTGCCTGTCTTTAGGCTGCTAATTACAAATAGAAAATCATTCCCATATAAATTTGTATGGTATATTTTTAAAATCATTGAGCTGCCTGTAAAATAAATAAATAAATTATTATATTATATTATGTTATTATTATTCATTATTATAAAATAACCCTGCTAGGGTAAAACAACATGCAACAGCATTTATCAAATACCTTCATTAATAATTCAATAAAGTTTAAACCATATAATGCAATATCTGATGTTTAAGAAAGATGGTCACTGTTGGTATTATTACAAGTCATTTCATACTGTATACCTACATCTTATGACCCTCCGCCATCAAAAAAATATCTGCTAAAACCTAAGTGCAAACTTTAGATTTTGACATGTATTTCCAGTCACTTGCCATGATATTGATTATTGATTTGTTTGCATCATTTTCCTGCATCAAACACAAATAAATAGGATTTAAAGAGAAAGAGAGTTGAAGTGATATACAATTGTGTCTTTTGCTTAAATGTATTTCATGAAAACATGGACAAGTTGTATCAATCTGAATGCACTAAGCTGAAAGAATTCTCATCACAGCACTGCAAAGTGAAGTTCTGATGATTAAGGTCATGTGCACCATGTGTTTCAAATCAGAACTGCAATGTTCAAGATTAACATATCATAGGTTCATAGGTTCATAGGCTAATGGCCTTGGGGCCTTTACAAGCCTAGCCCATAGGATTACCCTGGCATCGTGCCACCCGACCTTAGTTCCCAGTGCCTCTGTCGAGTAAAGCCACTGGAGTTATCCCCGGGGTGAATTTTCTATTTCCCATCCACTCATCAGGATTTCTCTATTAGAGGGCCAATGAGGTGCTCCG
Organism: Protopterus annectens; assembly: GCF_019279795.1. NCBI lineage: Eukaryota > Metazoa > Chordata > Ceratodontiformes > Protopteridae > Protopterus > Protopterus annectens. The sequence continues at coordinate 909,527,736 of NC_056739.1, read as the reverse complement.
CTTGACATGTATGGGAAGTCATATTTTTTTTCTTTTCTAAATCATAAAAATTACATAAGTATAAATTCACTTCCTGTTATGGTATTTTGATCAGCATACTTACCAAACAAATTCAAGAGCACATTAAGGTTATAATCAAATTAAGTAATACAGTTTGCTCATCAGAAGTAACAGAAGTAACCATGTTTTAACACTTTCAAATCCAAAAATGTAGATAAAAAATATTCACAAGTGAATTTCTATGTAAAATAACAAAAATAAAAATGTCCTCAAGAGTTAGATAAGTGATGACTTAAAAAAAAATCAGCATGTTTCTCGGTACCACCTGTATTAGCTGGTTAAGTCTATCTCTATCTTTCTGCAAGATTTTGGACACTGATATATCCATTTATCATTTTACCTTGAGTAATCCATTTAAAAATCCACACATCATGCAGAACAGTATAACCATAGTAATCAATGTATGTATATACAATAGAAAACACTGCCAAATAGTTTACTTTCCATATTAACAGGGGCAATTATGTGGCAGTGAATGAGCACATTAGAGCAAAGACTTTCCCCGGGATTCATGAAGCTCGGCATAAGGATGCCGTTAGCCTTGTGCCCAGGGGTGGCACGTGCTATAGGACTGCGGGACTGCAGCCCTTCCACCTGTAAAATGGGTCCACCACCTAAGTCCCCCCACCATAGAACATATAAAAATAAAAAATATCGCCCACCGTAGAACATATAAAAATAAAGAAAATATCTCCCAGACTCTGCACATGCGTGCTTAGTTCCTGACTGCTGTGTTAGGCAGACCAGAACTCCAAGCACGCATGCTCAGGCATTCCTGAGCTACAGACTGCTCACTTAGGCAGTCCAGATAGGGAAGGCAGGAAACTCTGCCCGAAGCACTATTCTCTTGCACCATAGCCAAATTATGGAACTCCCTCCCACCCACAATTACCTCTATACCATCATGCACCCACTTCAAAACTTTACTAAAAGTGCACCTAAAAACATGCTGGCTATGCCCTTGCAACTCCCACTCTAATATCACCCACCCCATCCAACCACTACCTTTCTTTCCACTCCACTAACTACCTTGATTATAGCAAGCTCAGATCCTCATAAGCCTAGTACTTATTATACAGCAGGAACTTCTTATTGTAACATTTGTAAATGTCTGTTATGTACTTCACAGATAAAGATTCTAGTTGTCTACTGATGTACTATGTTCTTCATCTGTAAATATGTTGTAAGAAATTGCTATGTTAAATTGTTAATTGCTATGTAATCCAATGTAACTACTGTCTGTTTATTTTAACTGTGGAGCTTTTCTCCCCGGGCCTCCGCTGAAAATGGACCTACGTCCAGTCGGACACTCCCGGTCAACAAATGTAAATAAATAAATAAAATAAATAAATAAATTCCAACCCAGAGATCTGTGCGGTGACAATCGCACAAACCGGAAGGTCACCGGACTGCATCGCCCGCAGGCTGGACCAATAGCAGGATGCTCCAGCCTCCTCACATCTCGCGAGAGACCACAGCATACGCCGGCCAGTATGGAGGATTGATCAGGTGAGCACAGGATCACGGAGACCACAGCATGCAATTGCAGGACCAATCAGAGTATCGGATGGCATTTCTGGAAACAGGTGATCGCTGTGGAGGAGTGTGTCGCAGAGTACAGGATCGCATGGCAGGCCGTTCTGGAGACAGCTAGGTGGTGATCACTGCAATGGCGGTGTGTGTGTGCACGTGTGTGTGTGTGTGTGTGTGTGTGTGTGTGTGTGTGTGTGTGTGTGTGTGTGTGTATACATGTAAAATGCCCCAGTTGCTTCATGGTGGTGGGTAGAGAAAAAGGCTTGAACCCTGTACATTGGGCCCAAGAGACAAGAGCCTGAAGTCCCTACCCACCACCATTTCTAAAACATTTGCAGATTTTTGCCTCATATCTGTTCTGTTCCTCATAAAAATCTGTGGATTCTGTATTGTTGTTACTTAAAACAGACAGTAATGTAGTGGTAGCAGTGTTGCCTGACAGCTATGGGTTGTCTGGTTTGATTCTTGGCTGGGGTGCCTTCTGTGTGGAGTCTGCATGTCCTCCCTGTGTTTGTGTGGGTTTGCTCTGGTGTCCTCAGTGGATATTTGTCCCTATTTTTGGACTATATTCCCCCATTATTGGCTTTATCCAGGTTTTTTGTGCCAAGGTTGAGAGCTATGGTGATAACTGAACTCACTGAATATGTTTGGGAGCTGTATTCCCCCATTATTGGCTTTGTTCAGGTGTTTTGTGCTAAGATGTTGACAGCTATGGTGAGAACTGAATTCACTAAATGGTAGCCATTTAAGTTTCAGTCTTCCATTCTTTCATAAAAATAGATGATTTGGCATAGTAGTATGTTGCTCTGGCTGTTTTGCACAGGGACCTGGGTTCAATACTTGGCAGTGAAATGTATGATGGTAACACAGCATTTTATTCTAGCAACTTTCCATAATTATACAAGCAATGTTTAAAATGTGTCCCTGGTTTTGGGCTTTTGTCTCCCCTACAAATAAATTTTGGCTTTGTCCAGATTTCTTGTGCTGCAAATTTCAGAGATACAGATGAGTGTCAAGTAAATTTTACAAGCAGCTGAGAGCTGCAGGGGAAAAAAAGTTTAGTGCTGCTTATGCCAAGTCTGCTTATATTATAAATAGCACAACAGGTAGTGTACCTGCTTTTGATACAGAAGGCTGTGGGATCTTCTCCCACAGTAGGTAGATTCATTGCTGATACTGTACTCTGTAGTAAAGGGGATGGATGCTGCAGACCTCTTTGGCGAAGATACCTATTAACTATGAACCTGTTATCAGCTTGTCATCCATTCCCTATTGCGATATTACTAGCATTATATTTTTTTAAAGCAACATAAGCAATTTATTCCTCAAGGGCAAAAGGCACTTCATTTGTAGATGAAACAATGACATATAAAGTTGTTTGCTAGCAGTAACCTCTTCATTAGTTAACAATTTTTTAATGTGGAATTATTTAGATGACTTTTACTTCTTCGGAGATTGTGCATATTTACTGATACTGGTGGACTGTTGAAGTCTGAGTAGACTTTTATGATGGAAATGTTCTGAATTGGGCAGTTTTGTCAATACTGGTGCATGCATTTTGTTTCATTATTTACTGGAAAAATGTTCAAAACAATAAATTTAAAATGCCCACTAACAACTGTACTGTATTGTACAAGGAATATAATTTAATACAGCTAGGAAGGTGTATCAAAAAGCATGTGTATGTTTTGTGTTCAAGGGGCCTATGATTTGAAAACAGCCCAAAATTAATCTTTAACTGCCACTGGCAAAATGTATTTTCTTTGAATGTGGGTTTCAATGCTATTTCAATGAATGTGAGTTTCAAAGGCAGAGAAGTTTTAATGCTAAGTATATTTTCATTGTGAGACTGCATTGCTTTGTTTAGCAGATATCTATTAGGGTTTATGCTGTAAAATATAAAATAAAACTTTCAAATGAAATCCATATCATTGCAGAAGCAAAGCAGTATGCACATTCCACTGTTTATGGCAAATGGGGCCAAATAACCAAAGAATGGGACATTGGAATGACTGCAGGGGACGCTCCATTTGTCCCTGATTTTGTGGGGGCAGCAAACTCAGACAGCCGTGGCTGAACTATACCTCTCAACTGTCCAGAATTTTGCTTCTTATTTTTGGTTTGTTCCTCATAAAATTTGTGGTTTTCTGCCAAATCATTTAGGAATTAAGTCACTAAATAATGACAGACATTGAGTTTCAGATGTCATAACCTTCAGAAAAATGCATGCTAAAGCAAGACCTGTTATTCTATCAACTGTCTTAAGTTTATACAAGAGCAATTTTTAGTACTGTTTGCATGTTCCCCCAATATAATTGGCCTTGTCCAGATTTCCTGCATTAAGAGGTTGAGAGGTACATGCAAATAAATCGCTTTATAGAATTAGGAATATCCAAACCTCTCAACTGCCCCCAATTTTGGATCAAAATGTTGCTCTCCCCCTGATAATCCCTCTGCAAAATGGCAATTTTGGAAGAAAACGTGGATGGTTTACAATTATAAATAACTGTAATGATTAGAGTTATAGATTACTTTTATTTCAGAAATGCGTGTAGATGATCTTATTTTGTCAGCTGCTCAAGTTAACAGTACTAATTTTAAAAAGGTATCCCTTTTTTGACAGGTTCCCAGCTGTATTGTGTGGCAATTTTATATTTTTGCATCACATTTTGGTCCGTTTTTCATAAAATTGTGGTTTTCTGGCAAATTAGTAGCAAATCATTAAAGACTTAAGTTAGAAAATAATGGCAGACATTTGAGTTTCAGATTTCATACCTTCAAAAATTCTTACTAATGCAAGATCTACTACTATTCTATTATCTTTCTAAGTTTATAAGAGCAATATTTCAACATTGTCTTTATTTTTGGGCCTGTGTCCCACTTCTATGTATGGCTTTGTCCAGATTTCTTGCTCTGAGGTTGAGAGGTATGAGTGTCAGAGCCATCACCGTCAGCCAGAGACATTTCAAACTGTGACCTACTTGTTGCACCCCACTCCCCATTGTAGTGGCTCTGGATGTGTCCAAGCAAGGCAAGGAGTAGGTATGCAGTGAAAGTGTGCAGAGTATTCCCCATCCAAGGTAGACCACAAGTACGACTGTGGCTTTTCATCTGTCCTTGATTTTGCAGAATGTTCTGGTTTTCTGTCATATTTTTATACTGTTGATTTATGCTTCTTATTATTCAGAAAATGCATGCTGTTGCAGTGCCCTGTTGCTCTGTATTAAAGTAGGAATGCTTTATTGACCATCAGGCAAGCTTGTCGGAGATTGTAAGATGCAAGTAAGCTTTAATAAGCATACTGTTAAAGAATTACCAACACTGAAAGCCTTTTCATTGTTGCCATGCAGAGAATATTTACATAACTAGATAACATATAAGCCTTAGGTATTGAAATGCATATGACAGTATTTGAAATAAAGGACAGGATTACAGTATTTGTTTCAGAAGTTCATTACATTTGTTGGAGACTTGCAGTTATCTTTGCAGGCTTTACCGTAAACTAAACAGAATGCCAACCTATCATGTGTGGTCCATAACTTGTGCAGTAATCCTTTAAGCAATTTATCTTGAGCGTGTTTCTTGTTTGCTGTTCATTTTTTACTTTGATCATGTGTTCCCATGAAACAAGTAGATAGTTGTTGTCAGGCAGCAGGTCTTTTTTGGATAAGAAACATTTTTACAAGTGGGGGTATCACAGAGATTGCTACTTTCAGCATGTTACTTGGTAATTTTATAAAGCTGAATATAAATTATAATTAGAACTGCAGTGCAAGAAGAAGTGGTTTGAGCTGAGTGCTGCTTGTTTTATTTTATACTTGATTTTGACTGGCATTCCAGTAATGTATTTAAAAAGCAATTTATTTTTTCATGGCTCACAACCTTTGTGTTTCCATCTAGATAATAAGTAAGTTGTTATGTAGCCAATGCATTGAGATATTTTTTTCTTCTACACTTCATTTTGTCTTGATTGGACTCTCGTAATGATGGTTTGGCACCCAGGGCAACGTATTTAATTAAAGTTCCAGTTGTTGTGGTTTTAAGCATAGCTCCACCCCTTTCTAGTTGGTCACACCCCTTTCCATTGGCCCCACCCATTCAGCTGTCTCCTGCAGCCCCCCCTTTAATTTGAAGTCACCAGCCGCCACTGCTTGTGCTGACCATGCGGCGTAGAGATGGCGCAGCAGCACCATATGCATATTAATGAAGGACGCTGCTGCAACGTCCACGTGCACAAGAAATGTGCATGAGTGCAGGGGGCATGTCTAAGCGCTGCACGAAGGTATGAACATGGCTGCAGACACACAACCTAAAATGCTGACTAGTACAGCCTGCCTCTAATAGTAATCACTCCTGTCAGTGTCCGTGGATACTGAAATGTATGCAAAGCATACAAGACAGTTCCGTGAACACCAAGATAAAAAGTAAACACAAAAACACATAGCTGAATATTGAGCACCAGTCCCTCAAACAAATGACATTTAAAACTACATGCCCATATTTCATTGCAGTGTTGATTGTTATACCAAGTGGAAGCGAAATGCAGCGTGTTTGTGCGCCGCTGCCTTTTGCTAAGCCTAGCCCAATGGTTAGGGTTACCACCTGTCCCGCTTTGTGAGGGACAGTCCCTCTCTGAGCAGTTGTGTCCTTACCAAAAATATTAAAAATGGCAAATGTCCTGCAATTGTAGGACATAATTATGTCCCATATTTTATGTAATAGCTGCATAAAATAGTTATTTCTGTATCTAAAATACCTAAATGTTACAAGAAACAGAATAAGCAAATAAACTGCTACAAGAATAAGCTTTCATGCATAAAAGTAAAGTTCTATCCTTTGTATTGACCATGGGTATGTGTCGGCCTGTAAAATCTGATGTGTGTCCCGAAAATGTCCCACTTTGGCCATTTGAAAAGGTGGCATCCCTACCAATGGTCAGAGCATTTGCTCAATATCTGCCCATTCGCGGTCCAAGTGACCCTTGTCTGGACAGCCGAAGATGAATGGGTATTACCCGGGTCTACCTACCATGTCATGAAAGATAAGTATTTGCGTGTACCTATGTGCATGAAGTACAGCATGTGGAAGATCAAATATGCTAGGGTTGTCCTCACAACCATATTGGTACCAGAGATATGTAGAGTACGCAATGTGTTCTGCTGTCTGTGCCATGGGCCATCAACCAGAGAAGGGATGGATGGTGTGTTTGTGGAATATGGGGGGGTGATGGGTAATGTAATAATTCACCAAGGGGAGACTGGATCGGATGTACAATATGTGAACTGGAGGTGTATGAGGGAGCAGTGGGTGAATCAGAAAGGAAACCAAAGAACATACATTCACATACGTAATACACCCTGACAGGCCATACTGCAGAACACAATCCCACAAACATATGACCATTAAAATGTGCGATACACATGTACAGAAACATTACCGGCTCACACCCACATAATGGTCTGGCCTGAATTGAGCCATCCAACCCCAACACACCTGGATACATAATTGAATACCCATCATCCCCTCCACAACACACACCCCCCTTGCTGAACATCCACCAAAACCACCCATACTCGGGCTGCTAGCTTGGCGCAGTCATATCTGCACATAGTGCCCCCTACCCATATCTAGTAGGCAGTCTCACCCTAGGCAGTCTCAGACTTGCAAACTAGGCATCCCTTGCATGTATAACCCTCCCTCATTTTCGTAAATCCAAAGAAATTGGAGCCATTGGTGTCCACAATTTTTGGACATCCCTCATGGGATAAGTGTCTGTTTTAAAGATTAGACTTGGTGGCATGACATGATGTCCAGCCCCGTAGACATCTGGACACAAGTTGCATTAGCAGTAGCTGTCCACAAACCTGCTCAGCCACCAGCCGGTCCTGCATAACCTATGACCAGGATTAAACACCTGACTGTGATGCACATCTCCCCATGTGCATTATCGGGAATATATACCTTTCACATGTTCCCTAGAAGCTTCCCCATAACCATCGTCCAAATAGTACATGTCCACAAATTGTATACCCTGTCCAGGTTCCACGTCATAATGATGCACACAACCCCTGTATACAAACGGTACATGTCCCTCCCGGAAGCGGGTGTTCATATACATGGCCATGTACAACCCCAGATATGTAGTCTGTAAATGTGCATACTTACATACACATAGCTACAGCTACACATCACACATACATGCATATAAGTAATTGTCAAGTATATGTCCTATTTATAAATATGTATACTTGCAAATGTATACATATGTCACTCAGAAACATATGAACATTAACATGTACTATACATATGTATACCAACCGACTGTCACATTTGTTGCCAGTAGTGTGGAATGCCTGTAGTAAAGTCAAATAACCTAACTACCATCCATGCAGAATGTACCATGGTAGTGGTCAAACTGGTGACTAAGGTGTTTCCGTTCCTGGGTCCAGACCATGCAAGGGCTGCTAATTTTATATGATGCCCAGAATAATGGCCGTCGGATATAGGGGCGGCGGTAAGTGACAGTCATTCAGCAGTATGGGAAATGTAAATAAATATGTAGGTGTATATGCATGTGTACGTATATATATATATATATATATATATATATATATACATATATATATATATATATATATATATACATATATATATATATATATATATATATATATATATATATATAAAGAGTGAACATGGTCACAAAATAGCAGTCATAATGAATGTGAAGGGAAACAGCAGCAGAACCCCCTGTATTATTTAGTGCTTTCATATCAAGCTGCCCAGAGGTGAGCAAACCTCCTGCGTCCCCACTCACAGGTAGGATGCTAACAGTGGAACTAACCATGTCCACATGCTAAGTCTGACTTTCAAACAGTCTCCATTCAGACAAGCCAAAAACCAGAAGACTTATTGAAAACCCTGACCATTATATGAATGTATGTCCCAGAACTATAAGCTTTGGACATCTGAATATACTCGGAGTGAGCCAACATATGGGATGTGTCTAGAGCAGTAGGAAGTGGCGCATGTGTAGTGGTGTGGTTTATTTCTGACCAGAGAATGGATGACTGCTGTGCTAGTGATGTTTTGCTGCATTTGTTCTGGTAACTATGAACCATGGGTATACATGCAAATGAAGCAGCACAGCAATAGTGTAGTGGTTAGAGCATCCGCTTATCAAGCAGAAGTTGCCAGTTCAACTACAGCACACACTATTTATGACGCGTAATCCGTATACGAGCATATCCTGCTCTTTTATGCTGTATAACGATATAATACCATTGAAATGTGAGCTGGGGTGACGTATCACAGTAAGAATGCAGAAAGTGTTTGCATGACGGAAAATGGAGATTAAACATGGTGAAATGGAAAACCGCTGGTGAAAAGTGTTCTACTCACCTTTTGCCCAACGGCCTTTGTTCTGTCCAGCAATACAATAAACCGCCTCACCCAGGCTCGACGGACTCTACACACCACAACCAATGTGATTTACCACTAGGCCACGGCAGTTATACCTAAGTCTGATGTTATCACAAAAATAGCAGACAGCACAGTCATTCAACAGTATAATCAAAGTAATTAATCATGTAGGTGTATATGCATGCATACGTACAGATATTTTATATATATATATATATATATATATATATATATATATACACATATACACACACACACACACACACACACACACACACACACACACACACACACACACGAACATGAGCACAAGAAAGGATTCATAATGACTGCAAAGGAAAACAGCAGCAGAACACTCGTATTATCTAGTGCTGACATATCAAGCTGGCCAGAGGTGGGCAAAACCCCTGCATCTCTAACCACAGGTAGGATGCTAACAGTGGGAGTAACCTTGTCCCCGTGCTATGTCTAACTTTCAAATGGGTACAGGGCAGTCCCAGTCCCCAGTCAGACAAGCCTAAACCCAGATGACCATATGAACACCCTGACCATCATTCAAATGTATGTGCGAGGACTATAGGCTTGGGAAGTCTGAATATACTTGGAGTGAGTCAACATGTAGTACGGGTCCAGAGCAGTAGGGAATGGCTAATGTGCAGTGGTGCGGTTTTCCCAACAGGAGAATGGATGCTTGCTGTGTTAGTGAAGTGTTGAGGCATCTGTTCAGGTAACTATGAACCATGGGTATACATATAAATGAAGCAGAACACCAGTAGTGTAGTGGTTAGAGCATCCACCTAACGAACAGGCATTCATGGTTCAAGTTCGACTATAGCACATATAATTTCCTTGTGGAATGAATGTTGTTCTGCTGTAAAACTGACATAATAACATGTAAAAGTGAACTTTAGCATCACATGGGGCTTTTAACCAGATCCCTTCAATCAAAAGGTACAAGTCACAAGTAAGCAAAATAAGCAGCAGTAAACATATGTAACACACAGTAAGCATATCTTGAGTGGCTTAAGAGGTGTAAGCAGTGCCCAGCATAGGAAATGTATATATATATATATATATATATATATATATATATATATACATATATATATATATATATATATATATATATATGTGTATATATATATATATATATATATATATATGTGTGTGTGTGTGTGTATGTAGATATATATATATATATATATATATATATATATATGAAGAATGAACGTCGTAACAATAAAGCATAGACAAGGGATGAGAAGGGAATCAACAGCAACTATGGTATTATATAGTGCTGTCAGCATATGTCATAAAAAGCTGGCCAGGAGTGAGCAGAGCACTGCTACTCACACCACTGGCAGGGTTTTATCAGTGGGAGTGACATTGTTGAATTGCTAAGTCTAATTTACACACAGACAGAGAGTAGTCCCTGCTGGGACTACCAAAAATTCTAAGGCGCATTTGGCCGTAATTCATAACACAAGCAAGGGCAGGTATGTTCAAAGACTAAATGGTGGGACAGCCAGAGAATACACGAGGCGGGACAACATATGTGTAGGACCCCTAACGCTCTGGAGAGGGCAATGTTTGGAGGTGTGTCATGGCTGCGATAACAAGTGGATAATGGAAGTTACGCGTGTAAATTGAACACGGGTGGGGTGGAGGAACTATAAGTATGAAATTATGGATCCAGGTGTGCCCAGGTTGGATGGCCCGCTTCTAATTGGACCGACCCATGGAGGTCAGCGAGTTCATAATAGGTATATTTGCATACACACATGCAGACATCAATATGTAGACGTACATTCTCTGTAATACATGCATTCCATTTGCAGACATAAATAATAGGAATGTACACATACATACATTGACAGTAGATGGAATAATAGGCTGTGCCAGAAGAGGGACGGGATGAAACTGCTAGAACGCAGAGGCATGTACAGTGTCCAAAGTCATTGCTGTGCTGACAATAATCAAATGTGAGGGCTTCCCCACACATGGAATAATTCCTGTGATCTGCCCGCTACAGCAACGCCAAGTACTAAGTGGGTCAAATTGTAATAGAAATACGCTGTACACGTACATAATTAGGCTCTCATGTATAACGTGTGCGATACCGCATAGTCATACATATGAATGAATTGTAGTGTTATGTTGCGGGAGTAAGGATGTAATAAAGTATAGAGTCTAATCTTGCCATAAACACATGCGTGTTCCATGTGGGGCAACCCAGTAATTGCAAATAGTATTCCTTTGGTGCGCTCCGTCACCAGTGTTTGTGGACTAAACATATGGGAGGTCTGAGGATGCGTGGAGTAAGTAAACTGATGGGATGGCTCTATAGGAGCAGGGTGTGGCCAGTGTGTAATGGTGTTGATACACCGCAAACCCGACAGGAGAATGGATGACAGCAGTGTTAGGGAGGCGTTGGGGTGTGTTTGGGAACCAGGAGCCATGGGTATATGGGTATATATGCATATGGAGCAGCACAGCAATAGTGCATTTGTTAGAACAACCCCTAGCAGACAGACATTCTCATACCGAATCACACTGCATCACATTCCATTTACCACTGGTAATCCATTACATGAAGATATTGCGACATGTGTCCGCTGTATAACGTGCTAAATATTGATTACAAGAAAACTGGAGTGAAGTGTCAGTGTCATAATGAATAAGGCACTAGTATGCAGGTGAAGCATATATCACCACCATTAAGTGCGTAT
>NC_056739.1:909490992-909513492 GCF_019279795.1 Protopterus annectens | reverse complement strand
AACTTTAATGACACACAGATACAAATTTAGGGGGTAAAATCTAGGTGCTTTCTCAGTTGGTGATCCCAAACTGTGTGAGATCTCTCTCCATTTTTAAAATCATTCATTTTATGCCATTTTTCCTATCAGGCGAAAGGTTCATTACAAGACTCTAGGAAAATGCAACTGATGTCTCTCTGTCTCTCTAGTCATATAGCTTAACATCTTCCTGTACCCTCTTTCTGTCTGTATATCTTGCTTTGACTTTTACCTTTCTTTGAGATTCTTTCATCATGCCAACTATGATATCCACTCAGTATACAATGCATGCATTATATTGTGTTTTGCCAAATCACTGTATATAATGTGTCATGCAGCTATTGTCTTTATTCCATCAAAGCCAACCCTGATGTTCACTTTGTAAATAATGTATCATTATACTGCCTTTTGTCTTTCACTTGTATATAATGTCATGGTATCTGTTGTGGGCTGAGAGCCAAATAGGTCCTAATGGCATCCAGTGCTCTACCTGGTTATGAAAATTTAAAATAAAATAAACTATTCTCATTGACATACCAGCACTATGAATGAATGCACTTTAAGGTTTTCCTTTTTTTCACCTCAAAGCCTGCAAGTCAGAAATCCTTCTTCCTCAAATGTACTGAATCAGTTCACCCAGAGCTACTGAAATTAATTTCTCTAATGTAATGTTCAGTCCTAGGTTAGTTTTAGGGTCCATTAAAAAGGTAACACACATTTCACGGTATGAACAGATCAAATCTGTGTATATATAAAAGAAAGGCCTCCACTGAAAATGGGTCTCTGGCCCAGTGGATTCCTTTCCTGGTTACCAAATGTCAATCATTCAATCAATAAATAAATAAACAAATAAATAAATAATAAGGCAGACAAATACTGCAGATCAGTAGAATTTTTCACTGTGGAATAAGACAACTCAAATCTTATGGAAGAGGTACAAACTATTTAGGAACATCAGGTACCCAGCAAAGATACAAAGTAATATGCATTTTGTTTGTTGTACATAAACTTCCTTCCCAGTGTACAAAACATGTAGAAGGTAACTCATCTTCTAGCGTGATGCAGTATGCATTGCTTAACTAAAGTATTTTTATTGTGAAGCATTTCATACAAAAGGGTGATTAATAATTTTCAGACACCTTTTAGAACTTACTCTACAGCATCTTGCATCATGTTTCTAAGGTGTGAACATAATCTCATGCTTTGAACAGAGCCAAGAGAAATGATACTGTTAACATCTAAAAGGAATTAGCTCAAAATGGCTGTCTCTAGTTGCAGGAAATACTATGATGAATCATAGCTCTCTTAAAGAGCAAGACAGCCTTCTTCTGTTTGTATTCTTTGCAGAGTACAGCATCAGTTCTTTTTAATAACAGAGTCTCCCAAAAAACATAAACCTGTCAGTTTCCATTCCTGGTGTTACACACTGAACTTTCACTTGGTAAATGTTTTCTAGTAGGAGAGGGAGGGAAGTCCCTGAAAATGATGATTCATATGTGGAAACAATTTCTTTCCACTGATCATTCTCAGTGAAACTAATCTGGCTCATTCACAGAAATGTCACAGATGTTACATGATAAATAGCTTGCAAGAGTGATGTTAGTGCAGTTTTCAGCCCTTCTGCCACCTCCTTGCTTTTTAGTTTCCAGTTTGTACACTGAATAGTAAATCATTATTTTCCTTGTGTGGCGCCTCTGGTTCAGTTCCTTTCCTTGCTCTTGGTAAACACCTTTCTTAGTATTTAAGCATGCTCAGACTTGCATTTTCTGTTTCGTTGAACTAGTTTGTGAAAATTTCCTGAGTTTTCACTTCTCATGTCTGTTGTATTTACTGCAGTATCTGTAGATTAGCACATATACATATATGTGACTGCATTATATATACATTAAAGTAAATTGCCCTTTACTTATAGAGTAGAATGTTGCTGATTTCTGCTATAGACCAGACTAACACCTTAACTGTAAGCACCAAAAAACTAGTTTAATTTACTGCTTACTATTGACTGCACCCTAATGCTATGATATGCAAATTTCTGCCTCCTAATCATTGCTCTGCTTAAAATATAAGCCTCCTTTACAGCATTTCTCACTCTTGAAAGTTAGTATCTAAGTGTTAATCAACTGCAATACCTTTGTCTCATTTAACAATACCTATTTGCAATGCTTTGTCTCTTTCCTCAGCTTGATCTTTGACATAATATCAAAGTACCCAGTTTTATTACTCACAAATAATCCACTGTTGTATTGCAATGTAATTTCTGTTTATCCAGTGTCTGTCAGTGTGAGTTCATCACAATATTGCAGGATTTGGATTATGCTTATGTACTCTACTGAAAGTTTGCGTTTAATCCCATGTCTCTGTATTGTAATTGTTTTCCTTGTGACTCTTGTTGTTTGTATTAATGTATGAAATGTTATCATTTTTGTGTGGAGCTTTTCTACCTGGGCCTCTACTAAAAAGTTTTTTTTTTCTCATCCGTTGGACTTTTCTGGTCTGCAAATGTAAATAAATAAATTGCATAATGAAGTTTGTAAATAAGCAATTTATATTAAATAATTGAGATGCATACAACTTAATGACACCCAGTACATTCCAGGACTCTAGGGCATTAAGGCGATCTGTACAGGACAATGTGTTTATACCCTGAATTCACCTGGTAAGGAACCTCTGTGGACATTACAAATATAACATAAAACACCCTGGAATATAATGAAACACAAAAGTAAGAAAATGTATTGAAGCACTAGCTGTACCTGTAAAATATACATAGCTTAATGGATGTCACAAACTTAAAACAATATAGTGGTATATCCCAGCATGTTTAAGGAAATTTACCTCACTCCTATTACTAAACAATGTAAATAATAATAAGCAAAGCACTAATAAAACTCACAGTAATGCTAAATGATGTGGCTTGACTTCAACAGTCTTTAAGATAATTTCTATATCCTGCCACAGCATATAAACACATTAATTAATTCATTTAAACATTCATTTCATTTGGTAATTGAGAAGGAAGATTGGACTGGTTCCTTTGTCCTTGACTGGAGCATCTGCATGTGCTACTTGGCTTGTTCTACTCAAAAGATGGTAGCTGTTTCATTACCTGAAGTACAGATTGGATCTTGAACAAATAAACAAAAGCTACTCAATTAAAAAGTCACACCAAACGAGATAATGTGTTCATCATGACTTTTGGTGAATGCAGATGTAATGTAATAAACTCTAGGGTTACTGTACCTTGGGAAAAGGGCTGAGCGTTAGTAGAGTAATAGGAGATTTGCTTAAGTCTGTCCATTTGACAGTCTCACAAGTGCTAGGCACTAATGTGATGTCAATAACTTAATCCTAAAATACGAGTGCAGCATTTAAAGTCTGTTTAAGATATAAGACATAATGGGTCTGAAAATACATGGGACTATTGTTTCTACTTTGGTGATATAATCAAAGCTAAATACAAAAGTATGTATTAGTGAATATATGTAGATGATTGCTGTCTGATATTTATTATTTCATATGTATACAGAGTGATTTCAGGGTGGGTTTGCTTCTTCACATTGACAAGAAATTGACCACTAAGAAAAGTTACTTTACTTTTGTTACATAGTTAAATCTATATTTTGTAACAGATATTTTTTTTATGTCTAGGGAGGCTAAAGGTCTTTTTTGTGTATTGAGGGAGGCCTGTTGTGAAAATCTTTGAGAAACGATGATCTGCATAAAGTTTAAAGACATGATAGGCTAGAAAAGAAAGAAAACAAAATAGAAGTAAAGTTCATTCAGCTGCATTCTTTAACTCTACCTAGTTGTATTCCATGAAGAATTGTGTTTTGGGAACCTATGTAGACAACAAACTGTTCTTCAATCACCATGGATCCACTATTGTAAAAAGTGCCTTTTCAGTGCATAGCTTATTAGTAAAGGTATGGCATTGTGGTCTGGGGATGTAATCATTTCACTGTATTCTGTACTCATCAGGCTGATCATTGAGTCTAATGCCCCCCTTCAGTATGTACTTGTTCAAACATTTGATGCTACTTGAATGACCACAATGCTTTCATAATAAGAAAATCAGTGGCCAAAATCATAAAAACCTATGCAGATCATCTAAATCCTTGTCCCTGTTCTCAGTGTCATACAGGCTGCTGAGGTGTGCTCGCTGCCTTACACGCAGAGTCTCAACGACCCTATCTTGTCAGATCTACTGCACATTTCCAAGTCTACTAGGATCATAAATGCCCACTTAAGAAATCTAATTCTCTTTTGCAACATTAATAGAACATGTTGAAAGGAAAGATATGCACCTATATAAAACAAAGTACTTCTCTTATAGTTTTTATACATAATCTGGATGAATGGAAGGGTAATTGCAAATTCACCCTAGGTTTAGCACCCTTGTCTTTCATGGATAGGGGTAACTTGAATGTTCTGCCCCTCTCTGAGTTATTTGTGCTTAAAATATGAGGGCTAAAAACTTTACAGGAATGTATTAGCTGGTCTTCTAAAGATTCTTGCAGATCAGTAATCTCTTAAGTACCTATGAATGTTTACATGTAATTTGACATGGAACTGTTACATATCAGGGCCACTGTACTTGATAGCTAAAAACAACCAAAATGTAATGAAAATAAAAACATGCCCATCCTTAGTCGTACCAGTCATTTCTAAAGATTTCTACATGTTAAAAAGTAAAATTGCATGCACTTTCATTGTGTGCTTCATCTGATCAAGAATGCTGTCTCATGTCACCCATGTCACTTTTTTTAAACAAGAAGCATCTTTATTAAATTATCACGTATGACAAAGGCAATCATACATTTATATAAACGAAAACAAACCATATTGACATAATTTTAGTTGCAAACATTATGCATCACAAACCATACTGACATAATTGTAGTTGCAAACATTATACATCACTTATAATCTATTCAGTCATTGTCAGTCAAACATTACATAGCACATTCAAATCCTGCCTTCTTTTAAACCTTGTTCCTCCTCTGCATATATTTGTTCCTTCAATTCCCATTTTTCTTATGTCATTTACTCCTACCATTTTCTAAATATTCCAGTTCCAGGTGTTTTATCTATGTTACTATATTCACTACTTCTTGTAAAGTTGGTTTAGACTTTGATTTCCATTTTCTAGTAATTGTTTTTTTGGCAGCCACAATAATTAGACTCAGCAAGGCCTTACTATGTCTAGGCAATTCCAGTTCTGTATCAATTTAGCTCATCCAGGCTCTCTGACAGAGCAGTCTGATTAGAATCTTTAATGTCTGCCAACTCATTACACTCCCAGAAAATATGTTCCCATTTACCTCTTTCTTCCCCATTGTACCTTCAAAATTTGCTGTCTACCTGAGGAAAAATTATTTAGATCAGTATCAAAATACCTATATTAATACTTCCAATCAAAGATCCTAAATCTTCTAGACTTTGTTGAATATTTGGGAGACATACATATATCCTCCAATTGTTTCTTTGAGAATTGCTTATCCAGTGTCTCTTCCCAGTCCTTTCTAACCTCCTCTGATTGATTCTTATAGTTATCTTGTAACATTTTTATGCTCTACTAATCATTCTTTTTTTAACAGCAGTTTCTATTCTAGATTCTACCAAAAACTCTACCAGCACTGTTTTTTCACCCTATTTCTTTCTGTTTGCCTATACTTTGATATCAATCCTTGCTAGGGAAGGCAATCTCTATCCTACAGTCCAAATAAATTTGTGGCCTCTTCTCATTCTGTTACCTTTCCTCTCTCTAAATATTTGGTTCTTTTACCAGTTTTCTCCAATAAATTCCAGCCCCCTCTTGCCTATTGTCTGTATCCCTAATTGCAGTCATTCCTATCAGCAGAATCTCCTGTCTCCATTCCCACATTGGCTTAGTTCTTAGAATACTTTATGCTACTTTATGAATATAATATTATGCATGGTTATTGTTATTCTCCTTAAGGATCTGCATATAAAATCCCAGTCTCTCCTTGTCTCTTGAGCTTCCCCAATTTAATTATCTCTTTCCAATTTGAATTATAGCTCTCTGCTTGTACTAGCCTTAACGGTGTAGCTCTGAAATACCCCTTCAAATCAGGTAATCCCAATTTGCCCTGTTCTACTGGAAGAATTAGCTTATCTGACTTGACTCTTGCTCTCTTCCCCTCTGAGATAAAATCCTTCAGCTCTTTATTAATTGGTATTCACATTTTCTCTTCTGGATGATAAAAATATGCCTGGCTCATGTAAATTTTGATATAGGTTCATAGGATGATACTAGGCTATTGGCCTGAAGGCATCTATAAGCCTAACCAAGAATTTCATCCATGTTCCCTCAACGTCAGCACCTGTTTCCCCTGTCTAGCAAGGATGCAGGTGGGATTCCAGGGATGTATTTTCTGTTTCCCATCCATCATTCAGGTTCCTCTTAAAGAGGACTAGAGAGGTACTCTGCTTGACATGGGGAGTGGGAGTCCATTCCACAGATGGGGGAGTCTTTGGGACACACATTTATCCCACCAAGAAGTTCTATAATGTCACAGACCATGTCAAGGCCTTGCAAGTGGATTGCAAGAGTGGAGTTTGATTTATGGATATGCAGCAACTCCATCAAGGCTGGGTCTGAGATGGCCTTGTATACCAGATGCAGGTTATTTCTGAGAAGTCTGTATGAGACTGAGTAGAGGGACAGGGCTTTTAGCCTATTTGTACAGGATAGGTGTTTGAGACCCTGGACTTTCCTGGTCAGAGACCTCTGAGTTCTCTAGCTGCTACATGTGCTTGGCAAGGTACATGCTGAAGGGGCACTGTACTCAATAATGGGTCTGATAAGAGATGAATACAGGGATGTTATGACCTCCTTTTTCCTGGATGGAATACCCTTATTTATGAGGTGAGCCATGTAGAAAGCCTCCATACAACTGAGGCAACATAGTGATCAAAAGTCAGGTTGTTATCAACCTGGGTGCCCAAGTCTCTCATGGCTGATCGTGTGCTTAGTACATTGTTATTAATGTGATAATTAGTAGGGATGTAATTTTCCCAAAGGAGTTAAAGATGCATTTCTTGGCATTCAGTTAAAGGCCATAGTTCTGGCACCAGTCATTAGTTTGGGTAAGGCCCTCTTAGAGGATGTTCACATCACTAGGAGAATTTAAGACAGCACCCAGCTTGCAGTCATCTGCAAACTTGGTCAACCACAGACCACTAGTTTTAGCTTGCACCTCAGAAAAGTATATCCCAAACAGTAGAGGCCCCAAGACCAATGCTTGGGGTACACCACTCATTATGGGTCTACTACTAGAGGTGGCTTGCCCTATTTTGACTCAGGGTTCTGTCAGTGAGCCAGTTGGCTACCCATCTGGTAACATATGGGTTGATGCATAGCTGGGAGAGTTTATCTGTTATGCCTGAGTGGAAAATAGTGCTGAAGGTTTTAGCTAGGTCAAGGAAGGTGATGTGCACTGCCTTCCCTTGCCCATGGCTTTGGTGACTGTTTTGAAGAAGTAGACCAAGTGATCTCTCTTTGACAAAACAAAACTGTGTCGGATCAAGTGTTTGGAAGTTGCCAATGTCCATGTTTATAAGGTCCATGATAATGCATTCCATGGCCTTGCAGAGCAGGATAGTTAGGCTGATGGACTTCTAACTGCCTGGGTCAGTGGACGCCCACCTTTGTGTGGAGGGATGACAGTAACTGTCCTCTATTCAGCTGGGACAAAACCGGTGCTCAGGCTTTGGTTGAATAGGGTACCTGGCTAAATGAGCTGAGAGAGCATGCCTGAGTTCATGTAGGATACAGCCATAGATGTTATCGGGTCCCATGGAGACTGTATTTTTTGCCTTTGAGAGAGCATTAAAGACCTGTTCCCTGGTGATGAGGGGAGGGTGGAAGGTGCTGGGGATTTCCTGGTTTACTGATGGTGGGGACAGGGCTGTGAAGTTTTCACTGAGCCTGTCTGCCAGCAGGTTGGCTATATCTATGGCATTTGTGTATGTGGTGTTACTGACCACCAGTCCAGAGGAGATTTGGGTGTGACCTTTGAAATTGCAGACATATGTGAAGAGAGCCTTGTAATTGTCCTTAGTGGATGTGGCCAATTTGGACTCAAAGTTAGCCTTAGAGGATTTCACCAGTGACCTTATTTGCTTGTTCAGACAATTTGGCACCTGCTCCTTCTTGGTCCTGGACAGCATTTTTTTTCCTTTTATTATAGAGTATGTTTATTGCTGTTGTCCACCAGACAGGTTTAGTCTTCCTTGAGGAAGATGATTTGGTCCTGTCAGGTATTGCAGAGTCCATACAGCTATGTAGATGCTTATATAGTTTTTTGGTGTAGGCTTGGACATTAGTGCTAGTTCCAGCTGAAGGGACGGTGGCTTTGAAGCTGCTTATACCTGCTCTGAGGAGACTGTAGTCAGCTCTGGAAAAGTTTTTTTGTTTGACCCCGACAAGGGGGGTCAGGGGTGATGGTGACTTCAAAAGTGATTGCTTTGTGGTCAGATCTTACTAAGGAGGATGACACTGTAGGGGTGCTACAGTGGCTACTCATGTTGGTTAGGACCAGGTCCAGGATATATTCTTCAAAAAGACACTACGGAGGAGGCAAAAGCCTTAGCCAGAATACTGAATCCCAGGGGAAACAGATGAAGGTCATCTCTGGCAAAGCATTGTGGTCTGTCAATCATGTCCTCTTGGGCTATCAGGTAAAGGATCCCCCTGGAATGACATCAGAAACTAAGCCAATTGTTAAAGTCAATCATTTTCTGTTTGTATTGAGGCATAATTCTGGATGATAGTAGGATGCTGCTTAAGGCTAGGTACATACCTGCCTGGGACACATATTCAGTGAGCTCAAACATGTCTCTCTTCATATAGTCCAGAGAGGTACCATTCACACCAACATGGACTATGACAGATTCATAACAGTACCTGTTGTTAAGAGACTTGAGTGTGTGCATGATATGGTGGATTCTATCACCTAACAAGCAACTTACAGTGACTTTCTCCTTGTCTAGTCTGGTGAGGGGCACATCTGTGTGTCTCATGATAGAGTCTTCTATGACTAGTACATTAGGTTTGTGGCTGAGCCTTAGAGGCTGTGAGACACAGACATGTGTACTATGTGTAATGCTTGGTGCTCTGTGTTGTGATGTGCATGTGTGTTCTTGCTTCGGAGGTCTCTTTGTTTAGGTATGTTTTTGTTGAGAACCCCACATATGTTGGAGTGTGTTGTACAGATGTGGGTGGTGTTAGAGGTGTGATGTTTGCAGTGTTTGTGCAGACAATCTTCTCAGTGCCAGATGTACTGACTTGTGACTGAGACAGTAAGGATTCTAGGTTCTTAATGTAATAGCACCTGTTACATATTGTGTTCTAGGTGGTAGTAGTAGAGGGTTGTCTGTGTACATAAGGCAGTTGCTACGCTGTTTCAGGATGCCCATATCAACCAGACTAGCAGGTGAAACCATAAGAAATTGTCCATCCATACTTATTAGAATATGTGTAAGAGAGGTCAGGGATAGTAGAGTGGACACTATCTGAGGAGATTACCTATAGGTGTGAGTAGGGCTGGATAAAATCATTACAGTAGCTGCAGGCCAGGGCCTCACTTATATAGGAGTGCTGGTAAGGGAAAAAATGCAAGTGAGATACCTCACAAAGGGTTAAAACAGAGCAGTGGTGGTGTGCAATGGAAACAAGCACCGACCCATGCAAATGCTGGGTTTAAATACCACTAAAATGAAATTAAAATAGAAACACTGGAATTGACCAATCAACCCTTGTCCCTGAGTTCTTAGCTCAGCACCCTATGCCAGACCAGTTCCAACCAGTTCACATACTCCCACTAAGTGCAGGCAGGCCCTGGCCAACACAAGATGTAGTAGCAGGAAACACAGGAATCACACAAACAGATCTGGATACATCAAAATTTGTAACCAGACTATGCTAAAGACATTTAAATTATGTTTAGGTCAATTTAACACAGGAGAACAGATACACACTTAAATATAACAGTAGTAAAGAAGAGCAAACTGATTTAAACAAATTAACCAATTAACCAATAAAAAAGCTCAAATCCAAGGCCTGTTCCATCAGTCTTAAATCAGACATGGTCTAACTGCATACTTCTGCCAAAAAAGGTGAACCCTCTCCAAAAAAGATGGCCTGGATTAGTGCTCAAGTTATACAAACTGAGCTAGGTTCTGCAGGTCTGATTGTAGTCTATGCTACAGCAAACAAGGCACACCAATTTCAGAAAGAAACAGATCAAATAAGCAGGCACAATAAGCCTTCAACCAGCAATTCCCAGCTCAGAAGGGCAGAATCTACCCTCTCCTTCCAAAACAGTGTAGACCACAAACCTTAATGTAAAATAACTGGCCTGAAGCCCAAGTGCTTAAACCAGAACTAATGAGCTTTTAGAATAACAGACACTAAGCCTTCAACCAGCAATTCCCAACTTAGAAGAATGCAAGCTACATCTCCTGCCACAAGAGTGTAGACCACAAACCTTCTTAATGTAAAACAACTGGCCTGAAGCCCAATTGCTTAAACCAAAAGGCTTAGAATAACAGTTACAATTTAATCAGGCTACTACCAAGCAGTAATAAATGCAGCAGAATAAATGTAATTGAGTACTTTTAAGAACAAGCAGAAAAAACAAAATAAAGTAATAAAGTAGGAACAAACACAACATAACTAGCATAACTATTTGCTTCTCCTCCACTGCTGTCTTAAAGTGATCACAGTGGCAATTAATTATTGATAGCTTGCAAACTTTCAAACATTTTAAGAACAGAACACTTTGACAGTTTGCCAGTTGTCATTAAGAGCTTGACATTACATGCATGTACAGACAGCTTATAAACTTTCTATTTTCTCTTTAAATGTAATTTACTACCTTAAAAACAGAACGGTATGTTATATAGGTTATAAGCAGTCTATTAACTGATACCTTAACTGACAGCTTGTAAGCTTTCAGACTTTCAATACCTCTACAAGTTGGTATCTGGCAAGATGCCATATATTCCTCAGCCTTGCTACAGCCCCGAGTCTGCAAGGATTTCTGATGGATTCTTTTGTTTCCTCCCACATTCCAGAGATAACATGCTGTCAGTGAAATAGAGATCCTTTAACTTGCACATAGATGTGTGCTGTGTGTGTATGTTCAAGATATGTGTGTGTTTGTGTGTGTGTGTGTGTGTGCGTGTGTGTGTGTGTGTGCATGTGTGTATGTGTGTGTGTGTGTCACCAGTGATAGACTGGCATCATATACAGGATTAGTTACGCTCCCTTGTGTCTACTGAATACCAAGATAAGCTCTGGTTTCCCAATAATTGTGAGTTATCTAAAATATGCATAAGAGAATGACTGAATGAAGAAATTAATGCATGAAGTGTCACAATGTATCCAGTGATGACTGGTGCAATAGGCTTAGAAAAGCATGCATAGTGAACTGATGTCACTGTATATCTGAACTCTAAAAAGAAAGGAAAGGTTTAGAACTCTTTTCAATCAAATTACATTATCCAACCCCTTTCCACACATAATCCCAAAACATGTACAATATTTAGGAATTAAAACCAGTGGCAAGGGAATGGAAATTGATGGAATTTAGGATAGACCTGAAGGGGTAGTTAGCCAAGGTAGAAGAAAAAGAGTGTAAGAAGGAGTTATCCAAAAGCTTCACTAACAGCAAATACAGCTGTGCTTGGTAATACAGAGCTGTATCATACATATGTGTCTAATATAGCACAATACATTTCAGGAGCCATAAATACACTGACTAAAAGTCAAAATGTTCACTTTGCACATTTTCCTATTGCCTGTCTTTAGGCTGCTAATTACAAATAGAAAATCATTCCCATATAAATTTGTATGGTATATTTTTAAAATCATTGAGCTGCCTGTAAAATAAATAAATAAATTATTATATTATATTATGTTATTATTATTCATTATTATAAAATAACCCTGCTAGGGTAAAACAACATGCAACAGCATTTATCAAATACCTTCATTAATAATTCAATAAAGTTTAAACCATATAATGCAATATCTGATGTTTAAGAAAGATGGTCACTGTTGGTATTATTACAAGTCATTTCATACTGTATACCTACATCTTATGACCCTCCGCCATCAAAAAAATATCTGCTAAAACCTAAGTGCAAACTTTAGATTTTGACATGTATTTCCAGTCACTTGCCATGATATTGATTATTGATTTGTTTGCATCATTTTCCTGCATCAAACACAAATAAATAGGATTTAAAGAGAAAGAGAGTTGAAGTGATATACAATTGTGTCTTTGCTTAAATGTATTTCATGAAAACATGGACAAGTTGTATCAATCTGAATGCACTAAGCTGAAAGAATTCTCATCACAGCACTGCAAAGTGAAGTTCTGATGATTAAGGTCATGTGCACCATGTGTTTCAAATCAGAACTGCAATGTTCAAGATTAACATATCATAGGTTCATAGGTTCATAGGCTAATGGCCTTGGGGCCTTTACAAGCCTAGCCCATAGGATTACCCTGGCATCGTGCCACCCGACCTTAGTTCCCAGTGCCTCTGTCGAGTAAAGCCACTGGAGTTATCCCCTGTGAATTTTCTATTTCCCATCCACTCATCAGGATTTCTCTATTAGAGGGCCAATGAGGTGCTCCGCTTGACATGTATGGGAAGTCATATTTTTTTTCTTTTCTAAATCATAAAAATTACATAAGTATAAATTCACTTCCTGTTATGGTATTTTGATCAGCATACTTACCAAACAAATTCAAGAGCACATTAAGGTTATAATCAAATTAAGTAATACAGTTTGCTCATCAGAAGTAACAGAAGTAACCATGTTTTAACACTTTCAAATCCAAAAATGTAGATAAAAAATATTCACAAGTGAATTTCTATGTAAAATAACAAAATAAAAATGTCCTCAAGAGTTAGATAAGTGATGACTTAAAAAAAAATCAGCATGTTTCTCGGTACCACCTGTATTAGCTGGTTAAGTCTATCTCTATCTTTCTGCAAGATTTTGGACACTGATATATCCATTTATCATTTTACCTTGAGTAATCCATTTAAAAATCCACACATCATGCAGAACAGTATAACCATAGTAATCAATGTATGTATATACAATAGAAAACACTGCCAAATAGTTTACTTTCCATATTAACAGGGGCAATTATGTGGCAGTGAATGAGCACATTAGAGCAAAAGACTTTCCCCGGGATTCATGAAGCTCGGCATAAGGATGCCGTTAGCCTTGTGCCCAGGGGTGGCACGTGCTATAGGACTGCGGGACTGCAGCCCTTCCACCTGTAAAATGGGTCCACCACCTAAGTCCCCCCACCATAGAACATATAAAAATAAAAAATATCGCCCACCGTAGAACATATAAAAATAAAGAAAATATCTCCCAGACTCTGCACATGCGTGCTTAGTTCCTGACTGCTGTGTTAGGCAGACCAGAACTCCAAGCATGCATGCTCAGGCATTCCTGAGCTACAGACTGCTCACTTAGGCAGTCCAGATAGGGAAGGCAGGAAACTCTGCCCGAAGCACTATTCTCTTGCACCATAGCCAAATTATGGAACTCCCTCCCACCCACAATTACCTCTATACCATCATGCACCCACTTCAAAACTTTACTAAAAGTGCACCTAAAAACATGCTGGCTATGCCCTTGCAACTCCCACTCTAATATCACCCACCCCATCCAACCACTACCTTTCTTTCCACTCCACTAACTACCTTGATTATAGCAAGCTCAGATCCTCATAAGCCTAGTACTTATTATACAGCAGGAACTTCTTATTGTAACATTTGTAAATGTCTGTTATGTACTTCACAGATAAAGATTCTAGTTGTCTACTGATGTACTATGTTCTTCATCTGTAAATATGTTGTAAGAAATTGCTATGTTAAATTGTTAATTGCTATGTAATCCAATGTAACTACTGTCTGTTTATTTTAACTGTGGAGCTTTTCTCCCCAGGCCTCCGCTGAATATGGACCCTCGCCCAGTCGGACACTCCCGGTCAACAAATGTAAATAAATAAATAAAATAAATAAATAAATTCCAACCCAGAGATCTATGCGGTGACAATCGCACAAACCGGAAGGTCACCGGACTGCATCGCCCGCAGGCTGGACCAATAGCAGGATGCTCCAGCCTCCTCACATCTCGCGAGAGACCACAGCATACCGCCAGTATGGAGGATTGATCAGGTGAGCACAGGATCACGGAGACCACAGCATGCAATTGCAGGACCAATCAGAGTATCGGATGGCATTTCTGGAAACAGGTGATCGCTGTGGAGGAGTGTGTCGCAGAGTACAGGATCGCATGGCAGGCCGTTCTGGAGACAGCTAGGTGGTGATCACTGCAATGGCGGTGTGTGTGTGCACGTGTGTGTGTGTGTGTGTGTGTGTGTGTGTGTGTGTGTGTGTGTGTGTGTGTGTGTGTGTGTATACATGTAAAATGCCCCAGTTGCTTCATGGTGGTGGGTAGAGAAAAAGGCTTGAACCCTGTACATTGGGCCCAAGAGACAAGAGCCTGAAGTCCCTACCCACCACCATTTCTAAAACATTTGCAGATTTTTGCCTCATATCTGTTCTGTTCCTCATAAAAATCTGTGGATTCTGTATTGTTGTTACTTAAAACAGACAGTAATGTAGTGGTAGCAGTGTTGCCTGACAGCTATGGGTTGTCTGGTTTGATTCTTGGCTGGGGTGCCTTCTGTGTGGAGTCTGCGTGTCCTCCCTGTGTTTGTGTGGGTTTGCTCTGGTGTCCTCAGTGGATATTTGTCCCTATTTTTGGACTATATTCCCCCATTATTGGCTTTATCCAGGTTTTTTGTGCCAAGGTTGAGAGCTATGGTGATAACTGAACTCACTGAATATGTTTGGGAGCTGTATTCCCCCATTATTGGCTTTGTTCAGGTGTTTTGTGCTAAGATGTTGACAGCTATGGTGAGAACTGAATTCACTAAATGGTAGCCATTTAAGTTTCAGTCTTCCATTCTTTCATAAAAATAGATGATTTGGCATAGTAGTATGTTGCTCTGGCTGTTTTGCACAGGGACCTGGGTTCAATACTTGGCAGTGAAATGTATGATGGTAACACAGCATTTTATTCTAGCAACTTTCCATAATTATACAAGCAATGTTTAAAATGTGTCCCTGGTTTTGGGCTTTGTCTCCCCTACAAATAAATTTTGGCTTTGTCCAGATTTCTTGTGCTGCAAATTTCAGAGATACAGATGAGTGTCAAGTAAATTTTACAAGCAGCTGAGAGCTGCAGGGGAAAAAAAGTTTAGTGCTGCTTATGCCAAGTCTGCTTATATTATAAATAGCACAACAGGTAGTGTACCTGCTTTTGATACAGAAGGCTGTGGGATCTTCTCCCACAGTAGGTAGATTCATTGCTGATACTGTACTCTGTAGTAAAGGGGATGGATGCTGCAGACCTCTTTGGCGAAGATACCTATTAACTATGAACCTGTTATCAGCTTGTCATCCATTCCCTATTGCGATATTACTAGCATTATATTTTTTTAAAGCAACATAAGCAATTTATTCCTCAAGGGCAAAAGGCACTTCATTTGTAGATGAAACAATGACATATAAAGTTGTTTGCTAGCAGTAACCTCTTCATTAGTTAACAATTTTTTAATGTGGAATTATTTAGATGACTTTTACTTCTTCGGAGATTGTGCATATTTACTGATACTGGTGGACTGTTGAAGTCTGAGTAGACTTTTATGATGGAAATGTTCTGAATTGGGCAGTTTTGTCAATACTGGTGCATGCATTTTGTTTCATTATTTACTGGAAAAATGTTCAAAACAATAAATTTAAAATGCCCACTAACAACTGTACTGTATTGTACAAGGAATATAATTTAATACAGCTAGGAAGGTGTATCAAAAAGCATGTGTATGTTTTGTGTTCAAGGGGCCTATGATTTGAAAACAGCCCAAAATTAATCTTTAACTGCCACTGGCAAAATGTATTTTCTTTGAATGTGGGTTTCAATGCTATTTCAATGAATGTGAGTTTCAAAGGCAGAGAAGTTTTAATGCTAAGTATATTTTCATTGTGAGACTGCATTGCTTTGTTTAGCAGATATCTATTAGGGTTTATGCTGTAAAATATAAAATAAAACTTTCAAATGAAATCCATATCATTGCAGAAGCAAAGCAGTATGCACATTCCACTGTTTATGGCAAATGGGGCCAAATAACCAAAGAATGGGACATTGGAATGACTGCAGGGGGGACGCTCCATTTGTCCCTGATTTTGTGGGGGGGGGGCAGCAAACTCAGACAGCCGTGGCTGAACTATACCTCTCAACTGTCCAGAATTTTGCTTCTTATTTTTGGTTTGTTCCTCATAAAATTTGTGGTTTTCTGCCAAATCATTTAGGAATTAAGTCACTAAATAATGACAGACATTGAGTTTCAGATGTCATAACCTTCAGAAAAATGCATGCTAAAGCAAGACCTGTTATTCTATCAACTGTCTTAAGTTTATACAAGAGCAATTTTTAGTACTGTTTGCATGTTCCCCCAATATAATTGGCCTTGTCCAGATTTCCTGCATTAAGAGGTTGAGAGGTACATGCAAATAAATCGCTTTATAGAATTAGGAATATCCAAACCTCTCAACTGCCCCCAATTTTGGATCAAAATGTTGCTCTCCCCCTGATAATCCCTCTGCAAAATGGCAATTTTGGAAGAAAACGTGGATGGTTTACAATTATAAATAACTGTAATGATTAGAGTTATAGATTACTTTTATTTCAGAAATGCGTGTAGATGATCTTATTTTGTCAGCTGCTCAAGTTAACAGTACTAATTTTAAAAAGGTATCCCTTTTTTGACAGGTTCCCAACTGTATTGTGTGGCAATTTTATATTTTTGCATCACATTTTGGTCCGTTTTTCATAAAATTGTGGTTTTCTGGCAAATTAGTAGCAAATCATTAAAGACTTAAGTTAGAAAATAATGGCAGACATTTGAGTTTCAGATTTCATACCTTCAAAAATTCTTACTAATGCAAGATCTACTACTATTCTATTATCTTTCTAAGTTTATAAGAGCAATATTTCAACATTGTCTTTATTTTTGGGCCTGTGTCCCACTTCTATGTATGGCTTTGTCCAGATTTCTTGCTCTGAGGTTGAGAGGTATGAGTGTCAGAGCCATCACCGTCAGCCAGAGACATTTCAAACTGTGACCTACTTGTTGCACCCCACTCCCCATTGTAGTGGCTCTGGATGTGTCCAAGCAAGGCAAGGAGTAGGTATGCAGTGAAAGTGTGCAGAGTATTCCCCCATCCAAGGTAGACCACAAGTACGACTGTGGCTTTTCATCTGTCCTTGATTTTGCAGAATGTTCTGGTTTTCTGTCATATTTTTATACTGTTGATTTATGCTTCTTATTATTCAGAAAATGCATGCTGTTGCAGTGCCCTGTTGCTCTGTATTAAAGTAGGAATGCTTTATTGACCATCAGGCAAGCTTGTCGGAGATTGTAAGATGCAAGTAAGCTTTAATAAGCATACTGTTAAAGAATTACCAACACTGAAAGCCTTTTCATTGTTGCCATGCAGAGAATATTTACATAACTAGATAACATATAAGCCTTAGGTATTGAAATGCATATGACAGTATTTGAAATAAAGGACAGGATTACAGTATTTGTTTCAGAAGTTCATTACATTTGTTGGAGACTTGCAGTTATCTTTGCAGGCTTTACCCGTAAACTAAACAGAATGCCAACCTATCATGTGTGGTCCATAACTTGTGCAGTAATCCTTTAAGCAATTTATCTTGAGCGTGTTTCTTGTTTGCTGTTCATTTTTTACTTTGATCATGTGTTCCCCATGAAACAAGTAGATAGTTGTTGTCAGGCAGCAGGTCTTTTTTGGATAAGAAACATTTTTACAAGTGGGGGTATCACAGAGATTGCTACTTTCAGCATGTTACTTGGTAATTTTATAAAGCTGAATATAAATTATAATTAGAACTGCAGTGCAAGAAGAAGTGGTTTGAGCTGAGTGCTGCTTGTTTTATTTTATACTTGATTTTGACTGGCATTCCAGTAATGTATTTAAAAAGCAATTTATTTTTTCATGGCTCACAACCTTTGTGTTTCCATCTAGATAATAAGTAAGTTGTTATGTAGCCAATGCATTGAGATATTTTTTTCTTCTACACTTCATTTTGTCTTGATTGGACTCTCGTAATGATGGTTTGGCACCCAGGGCAACGTATTTAATTAAAGTTCCAGTTGTTGTGGTTTTAAGCATAGCTCCACCCCTTTCTAGTTGGTCACACCCCTTTCCATTGGCCCCACCCATTCAGCTGTCTCCTGCAGCCCCCCCTTTAATTTGAAGTCACCAGCCGCCACTGCTTGTGCTGACCATGCGGCGTAGAGATGGCGCAGCAGCACCATATGCATATTAATGAAGGACGCTGCTGCAACGTCCACGTGCACAAGAAATGTGCATGAGTGCAGGGGGCATGTCTAAGCGCTGCACGAAGGTATGAACATGGCTGCAGACACACAACCTAAAATGCTGACTAGTACAGCCTGCCTCTAATAGTAATCACTCCTGTCAGTGTCCGTGGATACTGAAATGTATGCAAAGCATACAAGACAGTTCCGTGAACACCAAGATAAAAAGTAAACACAAAAACACATAGCTGAATATTGAGCACCAGTCCCTCAAACAAATGACATTTAAAACTACATGCCCATATTTCATTGCAGTGTTGATTGTTATACCAAGTGGAAGCGAAATGCAGCGTGTTTGTGCGCTGCCTTTGCTAAGCCTAGCCCAATGGTTAGGGTTACCACCTGTCCCGCTTTGTGAGGGACAGTCCCTCTCTGAGCAGTTGTGTCCTTACCAAAAATATTAAAATGGCAAATGTCCTGCAATTGTAGGACATAATTATGTCCCATATTTTATGTAATAGCTGCATAAAATAGTTATTTCTGTATCTAAAATACCTAAATGTTACAAGAAACAGAATAAGCAAATAAACTGCTACAAGAATAAGCTTTCATGCATAAAAGTAAAGTTCTATCCTTTGTATTGACCATGGGTATGTGTCGGCCTGTAAAATCTGATGTGTGTCCCGAAAATGTCCCACTTTGGCCATTTGAAAAGGTGGCATCCCTACCAATGGTCAGAGCATTCGCTCAATATCTGCCCATTCGCGGTCCAAGTGACCCTTGTCTGGACAGCCCGAAGATGAATGGGTATTACCCGGGTCTACCTACCATGTCATGAAAGATAAGTATTTGCGTGTACCTATGTGCATGAAGTACAGCATGTGGAAGATCAAATATGCTAGGGTTGTCCTCACAACCATATTGGTACCAGAGATATGTAGAGTACGCAATGTGTTCTGCTGTCTGTGCCATGGGCCATCAACCAGAGAAGGGATGGATGGTGTGTTTGTGGAATATGGGGGGGTGATGGGTAATGTAATAATTCACCAAGGGGAGACTGGATCGGATGTACAATATGTGAACTGGAGGTGTATGAGGGAGCAGTGGGTGAATCAGAAAGGAAACCAAAGAACATACATTCACATACGTAATACACCCTGACAGGCCATACTGCAGAACACAATCCCACAAACATATGACCATTAAAATGTGATACACATGTACAGAAACATTACCGGCTCACACCCACATAATGGTCTGGCCTGAATTGAGCCATCCAACCCCAACACACCTGGATACATAATTGAATACCCATCATCCCTCCACAACACACACCCCTTGCTGAACATCCACCAAAACCACCCATACTCGGGCTGCTAGCTTGGCGCAGTCATATCTGCACATAGTGCCCCCTACCCATATCTAGTAGGCAGTCTCACCCTAGGCAGTCTCAGACTTGCAAACTAGGCATCCCTTGCATGTATAACCCTCCCTCATTTTCGTAAATCCAAAGAAATTGGAGCCATTGGTGTCCACAATTTTTGGACATCCCTCATGGGATAAGTGTCTGTTTTAAAGATTAGACTTGGTGGCATGACATGATGTCCAGCCCGTGAACATCTGGACACAAGTTGCATTAGCAGTAGCTGTCCACAAACCTGCTCAGCCACCAGCCGGTCCTGCATAACCTATGACCAGGATTAAACACCTGACTGTGATGCACATCTCCCCATGTGCATTATCGGGAATATATACCTTTCACATGTTCCCTAGAAGCTTCCCCATAACCATCGTCCAAATAGTACATGTCCACAAATTGTATACCCTGTCCAGGTTCCACGTCATAATGATGCACACAACCCCTGTATACAAACGGTACATGTCCCTCCCGAGCGGGTGTTCATATACATGGCCATGTACAACCCCAGATATGTAGTCTGTAAATGTGCATACTTACATACACATAGCTACAGCTACATCACACATACATGCATATAAGTAATTGTCAAGTATATGTCCTATTTATAAATATGTATACTTGCAAATGTATACATATGTCACTCAGAAACATATGAACATTAACATGTACTATACATATGTATACCAACCGACTGTCACATTTGTTGCCAGTAGTGTGGAATGCCTGTAGTAAAGTCAAATAACCTAACTACCATCCATGCAGAATGTACCATGGTAGTGGTCAAACTGGTGACTAAGGTGTTTCCGTTCCTGGGTCCAGACCATGCAAGGGCTGCTAATTTTATATGATGCCCAGAATAATGGCCGTCGGATATAGGGCGTGTAAGTGACAGTCATTCAGCAGTATGGGAAATGTAAATAAATATGTAGGTGTATATGCATGTATGCGTATATATATATATATATATATATATATATATATATATATATATATATATATATATATATATATATATATATATATATATATATATATATATATATATATATATATATATATATATAAAGTGAACATGGTCACAAAATAGCAGTCATAATGAATGTGAAGGGAAACAGCAGCAGAACCCCCTGTATTATTTAGTGCTTTCATATCAAGCTGCCCAGAGGTGAGCAAACCTCCCAAGTGCCCCCACTCACAGGTAGGATGCTAACAGTGGAACTAACCATGTCCACATGCTAAGTCTGACTTTCAAACAGTCTCCATTCAGACAAGCCAAAAACCAGAAGACTTATTGAAAACCCTGACCATTATATGAATGTATGTCCCAGAACTATAAGCTTTGGACATCTGAATATACTCGGAGTGAGCCAACATATGGGATGTGTCTAGAGCAGTAGGAAGTGGCGCATGTGTAGTGGTGTGGTTTATTTCTGACCAGAGAATGGATGACTGCTGTGCTAGTGATGTTTTGCTGCATTTGTTCTGGTAACTATGAACCATGGGTATACATGCAAATGAAGCAGCACAGCAATAGTGTAGTGGTTAGAGCATCCGCTTATCAAGCAGAAGTTGCCAGTTCAACTACAGCACACACTATTTATGACGTAATCCGTACGAGCATATCCTGCTCTTTTATGCTGTATAACGATATAATACCATTGAAATGTGAGCTGGGGTGACGTATCACAGTAAGAATGCAGAAAGTGTTTGCATGACGGAAAATGGAGATTAAACATGGTGAAATGGAAAACCGCTGGTGAAAAGTGTTCTACTCACCTTTTGCCCAACGGCCTTTGTTCTGTCCAGCAATACAATAAACCGCCTCACCCAGGCTCGACGGACTCTACACACCACAACCAATGTGATTTACCACTAGGCCACGGCAGTTATACCTAAGTCTGATGTTATCACAAAAATAGCAGACAGCACAGTCATTCAACAGTATAATCAAAGTAATTAATCATGTAGGTGTATATGCATGCATACGTACAGATATTTTATATATATATATATATATATATATATATATATATATATACACACACACACACACACACACACACACACACACACACACACACACACACACACACACACAACGAACATGAGCACAAGAAAGGATTCATAATGACTGCAAAGGAAAACAGCAGCAGAACACTCGTATTATCTAGTGCTGACATATCAAGCTGGCCAGAGGTGGGCAAAACCCCTGCATCTCTAACCACAGGTAGGATGCTAACAGTGGGAGTAACCTTGTCCCCGTGCTATGTCTAACTTTCAAATGGGTACAGGGCAGTCCCAGTCCCCAGTCAGACAAGCCTAAACCCAGATGACCATATGAACACCCTGACCATCATTCAAATGTATGTGCGAGGACTATAGGCTTGGGAAGTCTGAATATACTTGGAGTGAGTCAACATGTAGTACGGGTCCAGAGCAGTAGGGAATGGCTAATGTGCAGTGGTGCGGTTTTCCCAACAGGAGAATGGATGCTTGCTGTGTTAGTGAAGTGTTGAGGCATCTGTTCAGGTAACTATGAACCATGGGTATACATATAAATGAAGCAGAACACCAGTAGTGTAGTGGTTA
>NC_056739.1:909403492-909488492 GCF_019279795.1 Protopterus annectens | reverse complement strand
CCGAGACAATTGTATGAAATGGGTCCCGTGAAGTGGAGAGTGGGCAGCGTGTAGTGGTGTGTCCAGAACTATCCAGGTCCCAGAGTACAGAGTAAGGATGGGTGCTGTTGAGGAGGCAAGGGTGGGGGAACTATGGGTAGCTATTTATGGGTCTAGGTGTGCAGGTGTTGGCTGATGTTGACCAATATGGACAGCCCTAGGGATGCAAGCGAATGTGTTCATTGGTCAGAGGCGTCACCCAACGAGCAGCCACATCCACTGCGAGACCCACTAAAGCAAAGTGTAATCTATATGGCAAGGAATGGAAAAACCAGATGTAGACGTATATATGTAGAGCTATGTGTGTATATCTACCCATAGCGACATAGAGCTATGCCTCTCCCTAACTGTAGTATGAATGTATACATACAGAGAAAGAATACAGATACGTACCCAGATATGAATATATACATATGCAGATAACCATAGACCCATATGTCATTAGATTATATATATATATATATATATATATATATATATATATATATATATATATATGTATATATATATATATATATATATGTATACAGCAAGATATAAATATACATGTAGGCATACATATGCAGATATATCTGTATATATTAATGTAAAAAAAAAATATATATATATATATATATATATATATATATATATATATATATATATATATATATGTTACATTATATATGCACATGTATATAGCTAGAATATGATACAGCAGTTACGAGTAACATATGTTCACAGGCCATGCATATGATGGTGGGAGGTCCAATAAACAAACGTGTAACACGTAGCATCACCCCCCACCCCACCCCCCAGCTAGGCCGGTTAGACCTACAGACACACAATAAAGGTAAACACACCACTGCTTCCCAGACCACTGGCAGGATACTACCAGTGGGAGAGACCTGCAAGGTCTACACTTGAAACATAGACATCGATGTCCCTTGTGGGACACCAAAAATTAATGATCGGAGCCAGTCCCGGTAATGATTTATCAAACCAGGCTGTAGATGTACACGGACAAGTAGGTTGTGCAAGCCTGATAACACATGGGTTGACACAACGTATGACATGTGTCCCGACACAGGGAGAGTGGGCAGTGTGTAGTGATGTGTTTATACCCCACCTGCACCCACAGTAAGAATGAGTTCTGTAGAGGAGTGGCAGGTGGGGGAACTATGGGTATGCGATTATGGGCCTAGGCATGCAGGTGTTGGCTAGCAGAGCCATATTAGGACCACCCCATGGATGTAAGTAATATTCCGATGTGTGCATAGCTGACGCCCATACCTCCCGACTTCTAAGAGCACATCCACTGGATAGTCCGTAAACCATTCGGAGAACACATAGTGACCATACCATTGAACTGTCCCCGATTACCAGGGACATCCCTGATTACGACTCAGAATCTAACTCTGTCCCACCTAAACCCTCCTAGAACTAGTGACATTAGGAGGAAAGGTGGTGGATTACATGTAATGAATAACGACAACAATTAAGAGTCATAAACAGCATGTACCTCAGATAATGTGTGTGAATACATATGCTCTGGGTCTGTTAATGTGTCAGGTTAACAGCACCAAAATTTTAAATGTGTCCCTGATGTTGTTATGCAGTGTCCCTGATTCAGTCTTCAGTTTTCCCCATTCATATGACAGGTCTGATAGAAACAGAAAGTACATATTCCGCTGACTACCTTAGAAAGTTGATAGAATAATAGGTATGCGGTAGCATGACTCGGCTGACAGATGTGGGTCCCAAAACCCAAGTACTTGTCTGTATTAAAGAGTCTCAGTTCCCATGTATCAGCCAGACGGGTGCAGATTGTAAGAGGAACACACAAATAATATGAATAAAACACTGGACAGGCCGCCGAATCTGTACAGTCAAACGGCATGCCGTTGCCTAATGGGCAGCCATTCCCAATACTGTAGGCATGTAATCCGATGTAATAGGCATCACAAGGTAATATTGTGGTCCTCGCTTCCACCCAGGGGTGTGAGTGTCAGATGAAAGCACCAATGTCGGTGCATTTGCATGTGCGGGAGCGAGCAGGTGTAAGCCTGTTTGGCTACCAGTATGCGAGTATTGCACTGGTAAAGCAATGTAGAGGCTAACCAAGTGTAAGAAGCTGTAGCCAGAGGTTAGTATTGCTTAACACCGCGCAAACCCATGCACACCCGCTCACAACTGCTCCATATTCAATAGGTTCATAGGTTAGTTCATAGGTTAGGACTAGGCTAACTGCCCTTGTGGGCCATTTTTTAAGCCTAGCCAGTTACCCCATGTGAGAATCAAACCCTGCACCTTGTGTCTACAAGGTAAACACCTTAACCATTATGCCATCCTCTTGTTCTGCCCTGCAACAAAATAAATGGCTTCTGCAAGGCTCGGAACCAGGACCCTGCACACACACAGCTAATGTGATTTAACAATACGCCATGGCAGATAAACAGGCATCAGACATTACCACAAACATATCATACAGCGCAGTCATTCAACAGTATAGGAATGTATCCCATCATGTAGATGTATATGTGAGTGTTTATGTCCAGCATATAGGTACATACATATATAGAGATATATCAAGAATATACCATGTGGCAACAAAGTATTACAAATGAATGAAAAGGGAAACACCAGTGACGCCTGTATTATGTAGTGGTGTTGTCCTATGTAATATCAAGACTCCCTCAGACAGACATGTGTCATTCATACACACAAACAGTTGTACATTGCTGTATACATCACTCTGTGCATGTAATGTACATTAACACAGCAGTACCTGTCCAATCATTATGTGAGAACAGTACTCTTGCAAGGTGCTGTGTGCAACATCATCATCATGATAAAGGTAAATGGGGTAACCATAGAGGGATGGGTAGTGTTGTGTGTACAATGTGGTCGTCCGCATCATGTGTACCTGGACCATTTAGGAGTGATGTGTATACCAGGATCGTGCACCTGAGGGACAGGGGTGAGGATAACAGGAGTATGTTGTGATGCATATTACAAGAGTTACATGTGTCCAGTGGGCACGTGTGTGAAATGGATAGCTATGTATAGGGCAGATGTTGTCCTAGGAACCGATTGGCCTTATGTTTCCGTAGGGTGAGAGTGGGATGTGGGGGAAGGAGAGTAGGTATGCCCATGGAGGACAGGTAGGGTAGGATCACAGACAAGACAGCATACAGGGTCAGTATATGACACATGTGGGGGGATACACCTCGGATGGGGATGGGTGTTCGGCATTCACAAGCCCATGGGAACAGTGGGACAGAGGTCCCCAGCCATGAGCAGCCGCCACTGCACCAAAACAGCTACAAAGGAGGCAGTGCTGGAGGCTGTCCAGGAGGGGAAGCATCACCTTGTAAATGTGACACTCCACCCTTGAGCTTGCATATCTGGCTTCGGAAGCCCTTAGTGAGCCCCCAACTCACCACGTCCGGGACTGCATGACAGCAGACATGTTCCTTTTTGGCCCTGCTTCCAGGGGGGACATGCCCCATCCTCAGTGATGGTACCACCAGAAGGTGGTGCAGAGCCAACAGAGTTTGAGGTCCAAGGCTGGGCCCCAGATGTGCTGATGCCCGGTGCCATGTTCAGCTGAAGTGGGACAGGAGGTTCTGCCAGGACCTCCCAACCCATACAGCCTATGGTGTTACAGTTTAAACTCAGATATGGCTTAGTAATAGACAACATCATTCAAGATTATCTACAACAGTATGCATAGATATCACCATCAACCCAACACAACAGATGGTATACATTTGCAGAGGGAGCACAACACATGCATATATACTGCATGGCATCTGTACAATGTGTAGTAGATGTGTGACTGCAGCTATGAACAGTTGCCCATTATTGGCTTGTTACTGGGAACCCCAGACAGTGTCTGTCATACCACTGTTTCATGTGACATATGTCCAGTCAGGGATGCAATGGCAGTAACACATCCCTATCACCATGTACTGTCTGCAATCCTCACACTATGCTCCTGCTGTGCACAGATGTGTGTTCAGTGTGTACCACAGGAAATAAATGGTTCCACACGCTGACCAGTCCACAGATGGCCCCACAGATGGGGGTCCCTCATGAACAGAGCACTGTCATGTCTGTTTTAAAACATGCAAAATAGCCATTACCACACACAACATGTTAAACAGGCAGTAGTCTCAATGCAGCATAGCTAGACTTACCTGCTGTAGTCATGTGTGGCACATCACCCTCCTGCCTTTAAGCTATTTCTCACTGTGTATGATGTTTGAAGAACATCCAGATATCATCTGTGATGCCATTTCAAAACACCACATCCAAGTACCACTCACACCGACTGTCATGGCCCAACACCAACATGATGTTCCTAGATAATGTACTGTGTTTATCATGTGAATGGCTATGGGAACACCATCACAGCTGTTCCACATGCAATCAGCTAGAGAAGGACTGCAATAGGTGCAGAGGCCATCACCTGATCATGTTCATCACTTACAATACACATGCTGCTGCCGAGCAGGTGTACACCTCCACATCCACCAGAGAGTGTGTGGGATGGACAGACAAAGTACACCAGAGCAGTAAAGAATAAACCCTAAACATCATCTGCCACATGCCTACCAGTACAGGGGTCAAACCCCTGACTGACTAGTCATTACTATTACATGTGCATGAAGTTACTACATGTGCCACAAAGCCAACATGTTGCTGTGCTGTAAGAACATATATGTGTGTAGGTGAGAGACATCTGCAACAGAGATATAGTAGACATACATTAGGTGCAGCACACACATGTGAACGGATGCCATTGTCACCACAACCACACTCTCTAATGGACTTGCATTGACACTCTTTGCCAGGGCCACAAATACACACCCTAACTACTTAGTTTGCCACACTGCAGTAATGCACAGGACTACATGCACCACATGGGATATCTGGAGGTTCTATGGGCTAGGGCATGGGAAAGTGTTTGACATCTGTTGGTATGCCAGTGAGGGTTATACTGTGGTTGGGAGCATCATAACCCACATGCCGACACAAGGTGCCAGTACTGGCATGCATGTATGCATTGCTTCATGGGTGTGTAGTGGTTGGCTGTGCAAGATGGCTGTACAAGGCTGGTTGAGAGATAATCCTTGGCATTGCACCACCCGACAGTGGTGTGCAGTGTGGTACAGGGGTGTAGTGTCTGCAATGTCCCACACAGATGGGTACTGCATGATCTGCCCTGACATCCTGGTTGCCATTGTGTATGGACATAGCTTTGCAATGCATGCCATGTCTGTGTTTGATAGTCCTTCACATGGACATTGCCTGGGATGTGCATGTCCCACAATACAGTACAGTGACATGTACAGGTGTACCTGGTTTGGCAGGCACATGTTGTGTACACAGACTGTTATCCCCTGATATGCCAGTACTGGCCTGGTGTGGCAAAACCTGCTTATATTTAGCAGGTTGACCTTGCATCTGCATTGATAGCATGATACAGGTATTCCCTGGTGTCAGTGGCATTGGTCCATACAATGCACTTATGTACGGCATTGTATGGCCCCTGTGGATCACATTTGATGGCACCACATATGGTGCAGGCATCCAGTGGGGAACATAGTGAAGGCACATTGTCTGCAATTATATGCATATTGTACCACTGTACAGGGTGCCAAGTCCTCTGCAGCCCACTGCAATCACACCATGCCTACTATCTGTCATCAATATGCATGCTACTAGCAATATAGCGGGATATCCTAGGCAAGTGTGTTTGTGTATGACACATGGGTGCAGGACATATACCGAGTACTAGTAGGGTTGCATACTTTGTTCACCAGGTCTTTTGCCAGATGTAGGGGTATGGCTTGCCAACACAGTCCCGTGGCTGTCTGACATCTGTACTCCTCATGAGGTGGCCAATGTGTCATAAGATGGACACCATATAGGAAAACTACAAAATCCGCTCCCCAACATGTCCAGTTGTTAGACACTCACAGCCACCTCCACACAGGCTCTGACAGCCAAACACACACACTTGCCATGTCCTGTATTCGAACCCCTACCTACCATATCACACTGCAGCAATATGCATTTAGGACATGCGCTATGGTGAATACTGGGTTACAGCACTCCTAGAGGTGTATTCCTAGGTGGGTGACAATAGCAGGATTGACAAAGGTGGTCATATGATTTGTACAGAGAGTGCATACTCTACAAAGCATTGTACTTGTCTCATGCAGACAGACACACACACACACACACACACACACACACACACACACACACACACACACACACACACAGAATTGGTAAGTCTGGGATTAGAACACCAACCTAACTACATTATCACACAACAACGTTACGCAGTTACAGAACGCACTACCAAGATTACTGGGTCACAGCACTCCCAGAGGTGTATTTCTAGGTCAATGACATCATCAGCCTTTCCAAAGTTGGGTATAGGAATTGTATGGAGTGTGAGCAGTCTAAAAGCATTATTCCATCCTCAGGCAGGCGGAGACACACACACACAGTTGGCAAGTCTGGGATTAGAACACTGATCTAACTACTTTATCACACTACAGCATTACGCAGTTACAGAACACGCTACCAAGATTACTGGGTCACAGCACTCCCAGAGGTGCATTTGTGGGTGGGTGACATCATCAGTCTTTTCAAAGTTGGGTATAGGAATTGTATGGAGTGTGAGCAGCCTAAAAACATTATTCTGTCCTCAGGCAGATGGAGACACACACACAGTTGGCAAGTCTGGAATTAGAACACTGACCTAGCTACTTTATCACACTACAGCATTATGCAGTTACAGAACGTGCTACTGAGATTTCTGGGACACAGCACTCCCAGAGGTGTATTTCTAGGTGGGTGACATCATCAGCCTTGCCAAAGTTGGGTATAGGAATAGTATGTAGTGTGAGTGGTCTAAAAGCATTATTCTGTCCTCAGGCAGATGGACACACACACACACACACACACACACACACACACACACACACACACACACACACACACACCAGTGGTGGGATCAGAATACCTGCCTATCTACAGATCACTATTACAATACTACATAGTTACGAGTCATGCCACAGAGACTACACATTTCAAGACTGTCATTATGACCTTCTAGGAATGTGGACATCAACAGGAATGCTGGCAGTTAAGATGTACATATCTGTGAACCTGTGTGTTTAAAGTAGGAATCCATCCTGAACTAGAGTATGCCCATCTGTGGAATGGACGACTACTATCACTATACAGGGTTACAATGGCCATGCTCATACACATAGAGGCACATAACCGACACAAGGTGTCACTGGGCATGCTCACACACTTAGTAGCACAGGGCTGTTTGGGATGCACTCTGATTCTAAACACGGAAGGCCACAGTGGCCATGCTATTACAGTTAGACATAAAGAACACATTGTAATGGACTCCAGTGTTAGTAGATATTATTGTTAGCAGGAACGCTGCACTACATATATCTGACATCGGTCTTCTACACAAAGTCTGCTGATGTCCGTCACCTTAGATGTACCATTCTATACCAAGCACAATACTACCACTCGCAGTGATGTCTTGCTAGGAGTGGCAACTGCTTGACCAACACAATGAGCCAATGTCCTGCTGTAATTACAAGGTTGTCCAGTGTTTGTCATTCTGGGATTACATGACTGAAAGTAAACAGGCCTTTGTCACATATCACATGCATCCATGATTCAAGGGAGTGGGGATAATACCTAGGTCGCATTCGCTCATATAGTGCCATTCCAAGTCAAATGTCCTAAACACAGAATAACACCCTGACACCTAGAGGACAACTGCATTGTATGCTTATGCTAACCAGTGCTAGATGTGTAGCATTCGTAATCACAGCTGCTCACTGTAGATCCAACAATGGGGAATACTGACATCTGTGCAGTGAGGAACACCTGGCTGAAGGCTCTGTAGTGCAATAGCACTACCACCATATACCTCAGAACCGGATATGTGGGTCATAACACAGGTACAGACTGCTCCAGGTGGTGGTGTCCTCACATACATAAAGGCCACTCATGTACTGACCAGTACTCCCACAAAATGCATCACCGATGAGTCAGGTGCAGGTCACAGTGTCAAAGGCTGCATTCTAGGATGTAACCCTCAGACACCACCAAGCCCTCGGACCACCAACACATATCCATACATGTTGTAGGACATATAATAGTACAACACCATGTGACCTTTGACCTGTGGACTGTACCTAGCTCTACATCAACTGTGCAGAGTATCCATGTACTGACACAGTTGCATCATGTGTTATGCAATGCAATGATACCACTGTTTGTAACCAGGTCAGCTGTACACATACCAGGGTCCCTCAGTTATTTACAGCATTAACAGATGACTGTTGCTGTACACCAGTAAACACCCTCATGTTTGGATATGACATATATGTACCTGCCCTGGATATGTACATGACACACACATACAACATATATGTAAATAGCATAGCTGTTGTTGTCCTTTGTGCAGAGAGGTGGCTACAACCATTCCACACAGGCACATGGAAGGTAGGTCCATGGCTGCTGAATGCTAAAAGTACATAAGGTGTGATATCAGTGTTGACAGAGGTAACATTCCCTCTGTACTGGTCACCCATGACACCTATCATATCATACAACAGTCCATGTATCATGTATGTCATTACACATGTCCACCAAATGTGTTGCCTACAAACATGCCCAAATGACAGGAATGTAGGACCTACACACATGTACCATGTAGTGGTGTGCATTCAGATACCATGTGTGTGCAGTTGCTGATGTTTGCAGGTGACGTGTGTCTTAGTACATCATGCAGTTGCAATGCAGCCTCAACATTGCCAACTGTACATGGTGATATGCTGAAAGTATGATAAGATGTACTTCAGGTATGGACAGATGTGTGGACATAACTAAGTGGTGGGGTATCTTTGCAGATGGATGTTTGCTGAGGACAGCTCACAGGTGTGTCACTAGCAGTCCTACAATAACCTGTGTAACCGCTAAGCTATGGTTTTGTTAATTGAAGGGGAACACACACAACTTAGACAGCAGTCAGGGTGACACCGAAGGTAAATCACTTGATATGTGCAACAGTTAAGACCTCCAATGTGCATATATCAGCACAGTTACCAAAGGAAGCGTCAGTACACTTTGTAACACGTGCAATACTGCTGTAAGTTTGTCATACGTATCATGAGATAGGCAGGTGTTTGATTCACAGTACTGGCATGTGTGGTTGCGTGTGTGTCCATATATGTCACGTATGGTGGGGAATACATCGCAATTGTGACTGACTCTCCTGTACACTGTTGTAGACCTGTAGAGACTGCAATGTAGAAAGCAGGACATAGGCAAGGGTGGGTATCTCACACATGTGAGGTATCTGTATGTGCGTGACATAGGTGTATTCAATAGTGAATGCCACAGTGTGTGTGTGTGTGTGTGTGTCTGTGTGTGTGTGTGTGTGTGTGTGTGTGTGTGTGT
The DNA here is from genome assembly GCF_019279795.1 of Protopterus annectens. Taxonomy (NCBI): domain Eukaryota; kingdom Metazoa; phylum Chordata; order Ceratodontiformes; family Protopteridae; genus Protopterus; species Protopterus annectens. The sequence goes on along the minus strand of NC_056739.1, from coordinate 909,478,955 downwards.
GTGTGTGTGTGTGTGTGTGTATGTAGGTATGGCTGTCTGGTCCCTGGAGTGAGGATGTATGTTACCATAGTGAACTGATAAGACCCCTCCACCCATCCAGGTGATGCAATCTACTATCCTTGTTGATGTCCTTGATCTTAGGCCATACTGACTACCTGTACATGTGTAATCTCTGTGGCGCATCATGTAAGTGCACAGTACTGTAATGATGATTTGCACATAGGCAGGGGTCATCACCTCAACTCTAGCAACTGTGTGTGTGTGTGTGTGTGTGTGTGTGTGTGTGTGTGTGTGTGTGTGTGCGTGCGTGTTACTGTGTCAGTGAATCTGTGAGTGTGTGGGTGTGTTACTGTGTCTCAGAATACACATGTGTGAATACCTGAGTGTGTGGGTGTAGTTGTGTGTTCGCATCCTGTTATGGGAACATGTATTACAGCTTCCCAATGAGGCATCACGCTTTCCACTGGCCTCTACCTTTGTCATCAGCTAGACCACTCTCTTACCTCCCCACCCCATGTAACTGTACCTGTGATGTCACCCAGTATGGATGTCACGTCTCTAGCCACAGTAGCTTAATACACAGCTATCATGCTCTTGGATCAGTAGATCAATAGACTTGTTTGGAACGTGGGACTTTCTAACTGTGATGTGGAAGCTACAAAGTGCATGCCGGTATTGTCATACATACCTGTGAGTAGTCCACATTTATATATGGGACACTAACTGCAAACACTGACATTCACTGGCACATGCAATTAGACCTGAAAGAGGAAGGCAGAACATCAAGACCAACATGCAGTTACTGTTGTTACACATGACACATACTGTTAACAGTACAAAATGCATTCTAAACCTGTACTACATGGTATGTCTGCTGCCTGTCAACAGTACACAACAATTGTAATCTACACTTATCTTCCTAGTCTGTACACCCTGTGCATCAGACCATATGAGCATGTCCCTGCACCGATGGTGTGGATGACAGGGATGTGGCACATGCATCATCATATGCACAGGGTGATAATGTTTGCCAGAGGCCTAGGCTGCACCATTGGATGACATCATGTGTGTGGGTTAGGGCCTTTGATCTCAATGGGCATGTGTGGATGTAATGCATGTGTGTGTTGCGGTGCCCTACATATGTTTCCGGTGTGTGTGTGCATGTATGCACACAGTTCTGGCATGTGTCTGGCCTACACAGGGGTATTATTGACAGCTGCGGTCTGTACATGCCAGGTTTTACAGTTCACGGTGTCCGGCCACAGCCATGTGACCTGTGCCTACCAGGGGTTACACGGGCACTACCAGGCAGATGTGCAGATTGGGTACTGTCTGACGACACATGTCCACTGGAACTGTGTCCCTGTTCGGACCATCCAGGGCCATGTGCATGTGGCCTGCTGTGTCCTGGTGTGGACAGCACAGTACCAGCTGCACTGCTGCTGTTACTGCCACTATGGGAGCGGGCATGTGAGGTAGCTCATTCACGTAGACCTGAAACAGGTGATGTAGCTGGCCTACGTCCACAAGCTCGATGCCTCACTCCTACCAGATGTTCCAGCACAGACATCTCACGTTCGCAGATTGTCATGCCACGGTCACGGACTCCAACCATGTCACCCAATCATCTATCCAAAACTTCAGAAAGCTGCTGTTGAGCATTTGCTATTGCCTGGATGTTGTTGTTTAAAAAATGGACAGCAGCTCTCTGAAGCCTCTGACCTTCTCTTTTGTGCCGTTCAGCACATGCCTGTGCCTCCATTACAGCCTAAAACATGTGTTTGGTGACAACAGCTGCTGTGCTCTGTCTTGCAGGGGCATGTTGGCCAGAGGTCCTCCTACGAGCAGCACTGGCCACATGCCTGTGTGGGGGATCACCAGTCAGTTGGCTGACACCAAGGTGTGCAGGCACACCTCCCATTGCCTCCACACCTTCAATTTCCAAGCTACCACATGCCAACTGTCCTTCCTCTATGGCCACTGGTGATGGGGTATGTGTTGGCATGAGAACTGTGTGCGGGGATGATTGGTATATAGGTGGAATGGCAACCAATGGCACAGATTCAGCCCCTGACAACCCTGCCTGTGCCTCAATCATACATTCATCAACACTGCTAGAGTCTGTGGGGACACTAACATCAGATGGACTGCAGGAGGGGAACGCACCTACATCTACATATGTGAGGGGCAGACAAGAACTGTACATTACAATCTATACAATAGACACACACACACCAACACACACACAGACACACACACACAGAAGCACACACAGACACAAGCTATGGCACCCAACATGCATGTGATATGACAGAAGGCATGCAACATGCATGTGATACGGCAGACGGCATGCAGCTCAGACAATAATAGTGGTAGTTATCATACGTCCCTGGGTTGTACACAACAGCATGCATGTGTCATAGCAGAAAGCATGCACATTGCACAATCATAGTAGTAGTTAGCATACATCCCTGTGTTACACCATGTAGACCAGCACAGGTTAACAGTACACCTGCCTGATGTGTGGCATATGACCTTGACAATCACATGTAGTATGACGTGATCTGCTGACATGTGCAATGACATGCATACATGTTTAACACAATGGTGTCCTGTCAAATATACAGTGGAGTAATTGTGTCCCAATGCAGTGTTGTCTGTCCACCCTACAGATATACTGCACATTTAGCTGATGTGCATGGCCATTGCAGGGAATCATATGGTGTCACTATTGCTATACAGTGTGAGTTACAGACACAGTTCATAGCCATGACTGTTTTCAGATACAATACATATATACTGTGGAATGTGACCCATGTCACTGAGGTGTATACACACTAAACCATGATGTGGAATGCGTGACACAGGTCACTGAAGGGTATACGGATGACACCCCTGCACATCTGCAACCATATTCCTGCTGCCTGGCAACTATGGCCAGACATGACAAACTCGTCAGTACACCATATCCCACATGACATCTGTGTACCACACACACACACACACACACACACACACACACACACACACACACACACACACACACACACACACACACACGAGGAGCAAGGATGACAGTGATGTCTGACACCAGCAAGGGGAATGTACTGCATCTGTGGGCTGATGTGGTTGTCTGTGTATGTATGTGGATACTGTACAGGTAACTGCTGTTATGTCGTGACACACTCAAGATGTTCAACACATCTTATGTGGTGGATTGATGTCATGCCTACACAAGATGTGCACAGGCCTCTAGGATGTCTAGTGTTCCACATCTGCAATATAACCATTATACAAAGACCATAGTTGGACCATGTGGAGCCAATGTACGACAGGGTGTACACACAGGCACATCACGTGTGTGTTGCTTCATGTCTCTGGCCATCCTCCATGGCCATGTGTGAACATGTGTTGCCAAATGGTTGTGACGGGTGTCTATTTCACATGTCTGTGTTGTCCCATATGACATACACCCATAGATGTCATATGCTCCACTGACAACAGGGTTATGCAGACAAAAGGTGGTATGTTTGGTATGTGGGATATGTTTTTCAGGATAGTTAGGCAGTGTTGCAGCCAGCCCACTAGATGTCATAGACATGTCAGATAGCACATAACATTGTGTGACATTCATAGCAGGGGTATAATCCACACCGGTGAATCCTGTGGGCTGGCCATACTCCAACTCACTGTGTAGTACTGTTTGTATTCCCCACATGTGTAGTTCTGATCTGTAGTACATGTCTCTAGAGTGAACAACACCTCCACCATTGTATGCACAGCTGTCCAAACATCTGGCAATGACAGTTTGTGAGGTTTCATGTCAGTGTTTCACATAGTTTGCAAGTTTTGCACATGGGTAGCCATTGAGATGCATTGCAGGTCCGACCTGTATATTGTGACAGGACCATAAATTATGTGTACATGTGGTAAATGGCCACATGGCAGATAGATCTGTGCATTAACATGCCTGATAAATAATAACAGTCTCACCTGCAATGGGCTGCTGTCGCAGCAGAATGCCAGAGGTACCTAAATAGGAGTGACACAGCAGTATGATCATTATCCACGCCTGTATGATAGCTACAGGGTGCAATGTGCATGTTAACACATACACCAGTACAATAGACTATACTATGGAGTATGCACATGTGTGCATACACAGAGTAGCATACTATAGTATGCGGCATGTGTGTATACATGCCTTGCATATGAGGTTACATTACATATTGTACAGTGACACATGTAACTATATGGAATATAGTTGTTATATGTGCAGTAGTGACTTACCAGGCAACTCCAGGCTCGGTGGTTGAGAGACACCCACCTCCACAATATCAGCTAAGGCATGTGGATGTTGTTCTGTAGGTGTCCCCAGGTTGGCCAGTAGCTCCTCGGTACGTGTGAGTGGAGGCTGGGTTGGTGGTCCACCACCTGTTGCACTTTTTTCCCTGGTGATTGCATTTGCACGCTGTTTTGCCCATCTAATTAGGTCTGTACAGTGTCTGTACACCTGCTGGTATGTGCGGTTGTGGCCACCCACATCATTAACTCTCCTGCGAAGTTCCTGCCACAGGGCATCCCACTGCTGTGCATCCTGTGGCACATGGCTGAATAGTACATGATGATTATCAAGTAGGTATGAGGGCCTCATCCTCCAAGTGGGTATAAGGTGGCAGCCTTGCATGTGGCATACCTGGAAGACATAATGATGGAGACAGGTCACAGTAACTCACAGAGACATACAGAGCTACAGCTGAATATACATGTGTATCACATTTATTACAATTAAATAGTTGTCTTTGCAAATCTACATGACACTGACACCACTGACATGTTTGTGTCACACACATTTGACACTCAATGGCGATTGGATATTATCACCATATATGTGTGTGTGTCACCTGATTACATTGCTCATACTCCATGTGGATGCTGTCTTGATGTGGGCATGTCTGTTTGCCTGTACTGGTGTTCTTACCTATCAGCATATGCCTGGATGTGTCCACATTAATGCAGTTGACCTTGATGCTGTGTATATGTCACATATAAAGACTTACACTGCCTTAACGGACATGACCTGTGACCCTGCAGACTTGTTCACGGAAGGTTTTACATGTATGTGTTTTGCCATATACATCTACACAGCACTGTACAGCAGTTCAACATCCTGCCATGTATCACCTGTGTTGCACATGTGATACACATGGGACACTGGCTAGCCTGATGGTATTTGCAGAGTTGGATATCAGCTATAGCATGTATGGTCAATGTCAACTAGTAGGCTATATGCCCTGGGCCATGTATGAGCCTAGGATGAAAGGTTACCTAGCTGTAGCCAACAGGCGGGTTTCTGGGGTCAGGTCAAGCAGTGCCACATAACTGATTCATGGGGTTAATGCTATATTTACCATGCAGTCATCACACCATGTTTGAAAGAGGGGCAATGTGCAGCTTTGCTGGACAGGGATGCATAGTATGGCAGGAGTATGTAAAGTATATGGGACAAGGATCTGTCCAGCATGTGGTGATCCTTGTACTAGGAAGGTGGATGTCCATGAAGTATGTGTTTGAGATCAGGATGTGTACGTGTAGCATGTCCAACATCACTGGGTTGGACATTGCTTTATTCACGGTAGGCATCATCCTACATAGTGGAGATGGGGATTGAGAAGGCTGGTGTAGGCCATCTGAACATGGCCAATACCCCTTAAAGGAAATATGTGATCTGATATAGGTCACTTGAGTGTTGAGTATGGCTGAACAATGATGTCTATATTCATGGATGGCACCATGTCATGATTAGGGTTGCCAGTTACGACTACCTGACAGGTGTGGTGATGTAATTATCACAGGAAAGACAACTGCCCAGCTGCATCCCTTACACACAGTGTCCATTATGTTGACCACTGCCTAGGTGGTAGTTCATGGGTACAGGGTTATTAACATAGGGGTGACAATGCAATATGTAGCTGTCAGATTGTGGCCATATGTCACACACCTCACCCACAAAGCCCCATCTGTATGTTGTCCTCAACACTCATTGAGTCAGCTATTGCTCCTAGGTCATAGTCATTTGCATACTTCAGTAGGCAGATGCCTTCTGTTAGTCTGTGTGGTATAGACTACAATGAGGGGGAGTACAATGAATTAACCCTTTCTTACACTGATGTGATGTGCATGTATTATTCAGACACCTTCTGCAGTGTTGGTTCTGCCTGCAGTCCAGTTGCAAAACACTCCTGTGACATAGGAATGTACATCTAGTATACTGAGTGTAGGTGGAACACAGTATGGGTGATGATATCCTATGACCTGGTGTGAAATCAACTTTACTGTCATCTACATCTGTACTGCTGACATCAAATAAGTTGATCAAGGTTAATGGCCTTTCAGACCAGACTCAGTGGGGTAGTAGTGCAGTACTTCCCATTATCAGTGGTGTCTCCCCCTTTGTGGGTTGTGATAACTGTTGGTGTACACCATTCAGTGTATACACAGCCTGACATGAAGCTGTGTTTTACATGATGTGTATGTGGAGAGCAAATTGTTTTGCCATATGTGTATGATACATCCTGGGATGTGGACAGGTCCCATGCAGCCTGAGTGCAGCTTGTACCTGCATAGTTGTGGTTACAGGGGCTCTGTAGTGCATATGGATATATGATTGTGTACCTGTTGGGGGGGGCAGTGTGTTTATGTTATCCAAGACCCTATCTGGATTGCTTATTCATGCTCAGCATTTGTTCAGAACTTGTAAGCACTAAATAAGCTACTAATTACTATAGCACTCAATCTTCCTCATTACTTAGAGGTAAACAGTTTTTGTACTTACTTTTCTCACTTGCATAGAGAAAAACAGCTATTGTATTCACTTTCCTCACTTATCTAGAGGAAAATATTTTTTTTTCAGGCATGTTCAAGGGTCAGCACCCAGTGTTCTCTCCTGTCTGTCTGATAAATCTGGGCATCTTGAGGCAATGTAGAAATTGTCTCATGTACACAGACAACCCTCTCCTCCTACCCCCAACACTACAACCTGTGAGAGATGCACTTATCTAGCCAAACTGGAGGTGAAACTCTCTCCAACCAAGACTGAAATTGACAGTCATGTGGAGAAGGGAAACATTTGCACCACACCACACTCATCACATAGTCTCACTAAATCTACACCACCAAAATCCACACATAGTAACACAAAAACATTTGCGGAGGCTCTCAATAATAATCTGTCTAAGCAACAGAGACCTCCAAAGCAGAAACACAAGCGGCCTCCATCTCCCAACACAACCCAAATGACACATAGCCCACAGACTCAGTGTGCCATTCAACCACAGCCAATAAGGCAAAATAACGTACCCAACACACTAGTCATAGGTGACTCTATAGTCAGACACACGGATGTCCCACTCACCAGGCTAAACAAGGAGAAGGTTACTGTCAGCTGCCTGTCAGGCGCCAGGATCCACCACATAGCCCATGCACTCAGGTCACTCCACAACAAGTACAAATATGACTCTGTCATTGTCCATGTTGGTGTGAATGACCTGAGACGTACCTCCCTGGACTACATGAAAAGAGACATGGAAGAGCTCTCCGATCTTGTAGCCCAGGCAGGTATGACCGTAGCCCTGAGTAGCATTCTGCCATTGCTCAGAATGATACCACAGTACAAGGACAAAATGATTGACTTCAACAATTGGCTAAGCTTCTGGTGTCATTCTAGGGGGATCCAGTATCTGTCTGCTTGGGATGACATGGTCGACAGACCACAATGCTTTACCACAGATGGCCTGCACCTGTCACCCCTGGGATTCTGGATACTGGCTATGGCTCTTGCTGCCTCTGTAGTGCCTTTTAGGTAAAGTTCAAATAACAAATTCACCATCATAACAGGAACAGGCAAGCAAAAACTGAGGATAATGCTACTCAATGCTAGAAGTCTAAATCTCAAAATGCACTCACTCAAGGCACTCCTTAAAATGGAGAACATTGATATCTGTGCAGTGACTGAGACCTGGTTCAAGGCTCCAGAGAGCACCCCTGCACTACCAGACTATAACTCATAACACACATTCTGGCAATGTAACCTGGACCGAAACACCAAAGGCAGAGGTGTGTTCATATTCATTAAGGATATCCACACCTCCAGGCTAGTTGCTTAGCACAATGCATCCGAGGTTATCCAAATGCAACTAACTCTAGGCAAAACTGCAATCCTAATTGTAGCTTTCTACAGATCCCCCACCATGCCCCAGGATTCCCACTCCTCTTTTCTTGATGTACTGGAAAATATTAGGGTTCAACCAAACACCCTAATAATGGGCGACTTCAACTACCCCACCATTAACTGGGAAAACTACTCGTGTACTAACTCATTAGGTCAATGCTTTCTGGAATTCATAAACTCCAATGCCCTGGATCAACTTATCCACACCCCCACCAGGGGCAACAATATCCTAGACCTAGTCATTACCTACATGGGTGACCGGTGTTCCACACCCGAAGTCAACTCCTCGTTGGTCTGATCCGACCATAAGCTAATCACCCTTGATATCCACATCCTGTCCCCACCCCCCCATTAAGGAAATCACGGTAAAATATTTCTCCAAAGCCAGCTTCATGCTTCTTAAGACAGAAATGGTGAACTTCATGACACCCATGCAGATGGACAATACAGTTACAACTGCTGAATCCTACACAAATGCACTCTATAAGCACTTAAACGAGTGCATGGATAATGCTATCCCAAACAGAACCAAGATGCTATCCTCCAAAAAAAGGAAGCCAATCTAGTGGTCCCCTGCCATAAACAAACTGTACAACAGAAGGAAGAAACTGTTGCAAAAGAGAGTATAATCCCATGAGTGGAGGAGCACCCTGGTCAGCCTCAGTAAGAAGCTGAGATCCCTTATAAGATCCTTCAAAGCTAGCTACAAAAACAAAATCACCACTAATTCCAAGTACAACCACAAAGCATTCTATAGCTATGTCAAGAATCTCGATGGCAACACCCAGATCTGCTCTGAGTTACAGCACAAGGCATGGAAATTACAAAACCAACTGATATTGCCAACATCCTGGCATATAGGTTCAGTGCTAACTTTACTCCCCCTCTCACCTCCTAAAGGGCCCATATCTATACAGGATGAATGCAGAGCCCCTGTAATCACAACTACGCAGGTAAAAGCTGCACTCTCTAAAGCCAAAAACACAGCATCCATGGGACTGGACAACATCCCAGGCTGCGTTGTACACGAACTTCTGAACAAACTGGCTCCCCACTTAAGCACCATGTTCAATAATAGCCTCGCATCAGGCTTTGTGCCCCCTGAATAGTGCACAGCAACAGTTATCCCACTCCACAAAGGTGGCGCCACAATGGACCATGGGAACTATTGCCCTATAAGCCTGACTAGCCTGGTTTGCAAGGCTATGGAGCACATCATCATGGATCTCATTCACAGAGACATTGGGTACCTCCAAACCTTTGACCCCACCCAGTTTGGCTTTGTTAAGGGCAGACCATGCCTCCTAAACCTGATGGACTTCTTTGAGACAGTTACCAAGGCATTAGATGAAGGTAAGGAGGTCCACACAGCCTACCTTGACCTCTCAAAAGCTTTCAACACTATTCTCCATTCTAATATTATTGACATACCCATCCACCTGAACATTAACCCCTACATCACGAGATGGTTTGCAAAGTGGCTCATGGACAGAACCCACACAGTGAGAGTTGCATAAACTAGGTCTGACTGTAAACCAGTTACAAGTGACATCCCCACAGGGCTCAGTCCTAGGACCCCTCATGTTCGGTATATACATCTCTGAGGTACAAGCAAGCACAGGAGGACTTTGGCTGAAAAGGTTTGCAGACGACTGCAAACTAGGGGCCATAATTTGTTCCCCAGCTGCTACAGACACCTTCCAGAAGGGTCTCACTGAAAAGGATACCTGGTATCAATATCATGGCCTCAAGCTGAATGGCAAAAAGTGCATAGTCATCCCCTTTGAATAAAACTAATTACCTGCGGACTACCACATATGTGGTAGTCCCCTACATACAGAAAAGGTAATAAGGGATCTGGGAACCCAAGTAGAAAGCAATCTCTCCTTTGATAACCATATTGCCAAGGTGGTTAGTATATCCTTCTACATGGCCCCCCTAATCTCAAATGGGTTCACATCCAGAACAAAGGAGGCCATTGTGCCTCTCTACTCATGACTTATTAGACCCATTAAAGAATACAACACCCCATTTGGGATGTACCTTACAACCTTACAAGACAATTGCAACAGCTTGAAAGACCACAAAAGTACCACACCAAGAGGATTACGGACCTCAAACAGATGACCTATGCAGCCCAACTAAAGAAACTCCAGCTGTACTCGGTTGCATACCGTATACTCAGAGGTGATCTCTGCTTAACATACAAGGCCCATGTCCAACCCAGTATTGATGTATATGCTCCACCTAAACAAAAGCCCCTGAGAGCCACATGCTCTAGGAATATAAACCTTACCACAATGATAAGTAGGACGTGCTGGAGGGATAGATTCCTGACCCAGATACTCCCCATGCTTTGGAACATGATTCCAATGTACATTAAGCAGGGCCCCCCACTAGCACTCTTCAAGAGAAACCTTGACAGGTGGATGGGAGACAGACATGTACTTCAGGAATCACTGCAGTGGCTCTGCTGGACAGAGGCACAGGGAACTAATGGCTCTGCTGTTCAGCGGTACAGGGAACTAACCTAAGGGGGTGGCGGAAGCCAGCACACTCTAGCTAGGCTTATAAATGCCCTTGGGCAGACAGCCTAGTACCTACCTATGAACCTATTACATGTCTTATGTGCATAGATAGTTAACTAGCTCTTCCATTTTACTTTGCTATCATGCTGATAAACTGTCGGGTGACTACAAGTCATATGTATACTGCTATTGTGTATTGTAAATGCCAATAGACATAACTAATGTTTGCCTAACATAACAGTAATGCTATGTAAAACGTAATACATATCTGCCTACAATACTGTACATTACACAGTTATTGGCACATTATCCCACAATGCAAATCATAATTGCACAGTAGGCCCACCTTCGACATGTTATTCTCAGTAATACACCTATACATATGCCTACTGTTACAATATATCAACATATACTATCCCCTGTTATAGCACGTACTTGTTGGACCAACCCTGCCATTGACAGAGGCTGGAGGAATTGTTGGGTTCAAAGCCCTTATATAGCATCCCTTGTGGTGTATGAGGTCTTTACCTTGTGACCTACAGCAGTACACACATAAATACTACAAGCATTACTATGCTCAACAGTACATCACTACAAGATAACTGTTTCCACTATATGCATTGCGTACACTTTAATTATTACAGAACAGGTACTACATACACAGACATACTGAGTGTTCTACATACCTTATTAGTAACCCGAGGTGTAGTTGACTATTATTTCAATCTTTTTCAGTTTGTGTTTCAATCTTCTTTGTAATGTTCTGCTGGTATATACAGATGGTTTGAATGTGTGACAAGCCATCCTTTTATAGTTAAATATCAGTAACATGTGCTATCCTGACCACCAATTGGTTTTCCAAAGTAGTTAATTACATGCACATAAGCTGTGCAGTTACTCCATTAGCCAATACCATGGCAACAGTGGTGTATAATTGAGTACTCCACTTGGGCATTGTCCCTTTCATAGTTTCATAGTTTCATACTATAGTACTAGGCTATCTGCCCTAGGGCATTTATAAGCCTAGCCAAAGTGTATGTGGCTTTCGCCACCCCATGTAATGATACAAAAGTGTACAATTTAAATTAAATTTAGTTTACTGTGCCTCTATCGAGCAATGACACAGAGATGACCCCCGGGGTAAACCTACGATCACCCATCCATTCATCCAGATTTCTCTTGAAGAGAGTCAGTGAGGGGCTCTGCCTAACATGGACAGGTATCCTGTTCCAGAGTGCGGGAAGCCTCTGGGTTATGAATCTGTCCCTCCAGCATGTCCTATTCATATTTGTGCTGAGGTTTAGATCTTTAGCTCTCGTGGCTCTGATGGATTTGGATTTTTTGAGGTGGAGCATGTCCATTAATTCTGAATTGGACATAGCCTTGTACGTAAGGCACAGATCACCTCTGAGCAGGCGGTATGCTACTGAATAGAGCTGGAGCTTTTTCAGTCTGGCAGCATATGACATATGCTGGAGACTCTTGATCCTCTTGGTAAGGTACTTTTGGGGTCTCTCCAGCTGCTGCAGGTGCCGGGTGAGGTACATACCAAATGGGGCATTGTACTCATTCATGGGCCTGATAAGGGAGGAATATAAGGGTACAATGACATCCTTTGATCTGGATGTGAATCCCTTCATGATAAGGTGGGCAAGGTAGAAGGTCTTTCTAACCACTTTGGTGACATGGGTGTCAAATGAGAGGTCACTGTCAACTTGGGTCCCCAGGTCTCTGATTACTTTTTCCGTACTTAATGGATTACCACCTATGTGGTAATTTGTGGGTACTTTGTTTTTTTCCAAAGGGGATGACTATACATTTTTTAGCATTTAGTTTAAGGACATGACTCTGGCACCAGTCGTCTGTTTCTGTGAGGCTCTTCTGGAGGATGCATGCGTCAGCTGGTGTGTCAACTATGGCGCCTAGTTTGCAGTCATCTGCGAACTTTGTCAGCCACAACCCCCCTATGTTTGCCTGCACATCTGAGAAATAAATGCCGAACAAAAGGGGTCCCAAGACAGAGCCCTGTGGGACTCCACTTGTGACTGGCTTAGTGTATGACATAGCTCCAGCTATTCTGACTTTGTGGGTTCTGTCCTTTAGCCAGTTTGCAGCCCATCTTGTGACAAACGGGTTTACATTTAAGCTGTTGAGCTTGTCGATGATGCCTGAGTGGGGTATTGTGTCGAAGGCTTTTGCCAGATCCAGGTAGGCTGTATGAACTGCTTTACCTTCATCGATGGCTCTAGTGACTGTTTCAAAAAAGTCCACCAGGTTTAAAAGACAGGATCTGCCTTTTATAAAGCCGAACTGGGTAGGGACAATTGTCTGTAGGTTCCCGATGTCTTTGTTTATGAGTTCCATAATGATCCTTTCCATAGCTTTGCAGACCAGGCTGGTCAAGCTTATGGGGTGGTAGTTTCCAGGGTCTGTAGAGGTGCCACCTTTGTGGAGTGGGACCACTGTAGCTGTATGCCAGTGTTCAGGGACGTATCCTGTAGCAAGGCTAAGATTAAACAGCGTTCTTATGTGCGTGTTTAGCTCCTCTAGGAGTTCATGTAGCAAGTAACCCGGGACACCGTCAGGTCCCATGGATGCTGTATTTTTAGCTTTGCTGAGGGCAGCTCTCACCTGGACATCTGAGATTTCAGGGAGGTTGCATTCAGCTGAGATATTTATTTCGTCTTTTGGGGCAGAGGGAGGGGAGAAATTTGCACTGAACCTGTCTGCCAGTATGATGGCAATATCTGTGGGTTCAGTGTATTTTTTGCCATTATGAACTAACTCTGAGCATATCTGAGGGTTTCCGCCCAGGTTTCTAACATAATTGAAGAAGGCCTTGTGATTATCTTTAGTGTCCTTAGCGATTTTTCTCTCTAAGTTGGCCTTTGATGATTTTATTAGCGAACATAGTTTTTTGCTAGTGCTTATCAGGGATGCCTTCCCTTTATGGGATTTTGCTCTGTCTTGCAGTAGCTTCCTTCTCTTGTTATAAAGTTTGTTTATGGCTGGGGTCCACCAGATAGGATGCCTGCCTTTGGTGGAAAGGGTCTTGGTTTTATTTGGGATTGCATGATCCATGCATTCTTGGAGATGCCCGTAGAAAACATTTGTGAAGGATTCAGCAGTGTGGGATGTGGTTTCCACTGGCCCAGGGGGCTTGAAGGATACCATTTCAGTCCTAAGGAGTGTAAAGTCAGCTTTTGAGAAGTTTCTCACTGTGGTCTTTTGTGCTGGGGGTGGAGGTGGGATATGAATATCTAGGGTTATTAGTTTATGGTCTGATCTCACTAGTGAGGCGTATACTTCCAGTGTTGAGCATTTTGTCCCCATGTTTGTGATGATCAGGTCAAGTATATTATTTCCCCTTGTGGGGGAGGTGACTAGTTGTTCCATCGCATTTGAGTTGATGAATTCCAGGAACCTTTGGGCTAGGGTGCTGGGGCTTGAGTAATGTACCCAGTCTATGTTTGGGTAGTTGAAGTCTCCCAATATGATGGTATTTGGTGAGACATTCATATTCTCCAGTGTCTTCCAGAAGGCTGAATGGAGTTTCTGAGATTGCGAGGGTGGTCTGTAGCATGCTACAATTTGTATAGCAGTTTTGCCTACAGTTAGTTGCACATGGATGGTGCCCGATGCTTCGAGCATTGCCACTAACCTCCTTTTGTGGTTCGGCCCAGGTTTTGGGGCCGAAATGCATGATACGAGGTATAACCTGGTAGGGCTGGGGTGCTCTCAGGAGCCTTGAACCAGGTTTCAGTTACTGCACAGACATCGATGCTCTCCATACTGAGGAGTGCTTCGAGAGCCTGCATCTTGAGATTTAGACTTCTGGCGTTGAGCAGCATTACCCTTAGTTTTTTTTCCTTTATTGTTTTCTAAGGTGGTGGGTTTGTCTTTTGAGCCTTGCCTAAAAAAGGCACTATGGGGGTGGCAAGAGCCTTAGCCAATATCCGGAAACCCAGTGGTGACAGGTGCAAGCCGTCCCTTGAGAAGCAGCATGGCTTGTCCAGCATGTCATCCCAAGCAGACAGACATTGGATCCCCCTAGAATGCCACCAGTAATTGAGCCAATTATTAAATCTGATCATCTTGTCTTTGTATTGTGGCATCATTCTTGGTGAGGGCAAGATGCTGCTCTGGGTCAGGGTCATACAGGTCATACATAATCAGAGAGCTCCTCTATGTCTCTTTTCATGTAGTCCAAGGAGGTACATCTCAGGTCATTCACGCCGGCATGGACAATGACGGAGTCATATTTGTACTTGCTTTGGAGTGACCTGAGTGCTCGTGTTATGTGGCAGATCCTAGCTCCCGACAGCTCACCGTTACCCTCTCTTTGTTCAGCCTGGTAAGCGGGACGTCAATGTGCCTGACTATAGAGTCACCTATTACTAGTGTATCAGGCATGGTGTTTCACCTTAAGGGCTGTGATTGTTTGGCACACTGACTTTGTGTACTATGTGTTGCTTGTGCAGAGTTATGAGGTGGTGTTTTCTTGGATGTCTGCTTTGGGAGCCTCTGTTGTTTTGGTAAGTTTTTTATTAGAGCCTCCAAGTATGTCTTTGTGTTACTATGTGTTTGGTTTGCAGTTGTGGTTGGTTTATGTGAGACTGGGTTTGTTGTGTGTGTGATTACCTTCTCCACCTGTCTGGTCTTGCTAGTCCTGTGTTGAGAGAGTTCAGCCTCCAGTTTGGCTATATAGTTGCATCTCTCACATGTGTTTGTGTTTGTTGGGAGGAGGAGAGGGTTGTCTGTGTACATGAGACAATTGTAACATTGTCTCAGGATTCCCAGATTAACCAGCTGAACTGGAGAGGACGTCAGTAATATACCACTCGACATGCCAAAATAGTATAAGGGGGTGATGTGTAACTGGGTCAGAGAGAGGACTTTGAGGGGAAGTGGGTATTAGCACAGGTTGTAGGTGGATGTAGTGCTTACGTTAGTTTAAGGGTGTGTCACTTAAAAGAAAGGTTTTAGGAGCAAGTGCTAGGCTTATGATAAAGCGAATAGACTGATTTTGTTGAAAGTAGAGCTTTCTTAAGGGAAAAATTGAAGTGCAGACTTGGCGGAGCCAGGAATAGTTTAAGCCTGTTTAACTGGCGCTGCGCTATGCGCACAATCGTGCAAAGCCACGCAAATGTGGATTTTAAACAGGGAACTTCAAAAGAGCTGGAAATGTTCCAAAATGACCACTTACTACAAGCTCTTGTGCTGAGGTCACTCCTTCAGGGACAGATAGGCTGCTCAAGGCTCCCCACTCCCACTGGTGAGCAAAGAAACTTCCTTCTATCCAAGTAAGGCAATGGACAACACAGGAACTACACCACAGTCCAGAATACAGCAAAGCCTGTATACTGGTCTAAACTAGTCGAGAAAGGCAGGAAAACAAGGATATTTTTTTGTTTTTTTTTTGTTTTTTAAGTTAAAAAGTACACAGAAATGCAGGAAAAACAGTAATAAATCACTTACACAGGCTAGCTCACTTTAGTGGGTAGCCTCAACAGTTAAATTTAACAACAAACTTTCGACCAAATGTAACCCTAAGTGCAGATAATGTACAATGCAAAAAACAGGTAATAAAGCAGTATAAACTTGTTCAAAGTAAGAAAAGGAAGGTCTCTCAGGTAAAAACAGCAAAAAAATACTTTCGAGGAAGATGGCCTGGATGTGTTGTTTGTGATGTATTGCAACAGGTATATGGAGACACACAGAGATATATTAGCTTCATGACTCCCGTGGATTGTGTGTAATGCCTAGACGATGTTGTTCTACATGTAAGTACACCTGTTATATTTCAGAACATTGCTACTTATGCAGGGTTTGTTTGTGCCTGATACTTCTGCAGATGTTTCAGTCTGGCAATGATGTTTGAGCAGCTCAAGGCTGTATGGCTATGCATATAATGTTAGGTGGTTTACATTGTGCTCACCAGACATCTTTGGTTTGGCGTAAATGTGTATCATACTGTGCTGTTAATCAGTAATTGGTAACACTTCCTGGTGTACACACAACCCTCTGAAACGGGATTAGTTCAAACAAACCCTGTAACATCAGCAGCTGTTCCATCATATAACAGCAACTAATTCACATAGGGCCATGTTAGTGTGTCTCTGACAAGGTATATTAAGGCTTCTGCAGATGTTGTACAGTGAGTGAATGATTCGTGATGTTATTACAGTATGTATTGTAATTGGTTTGGGTGTGGGGGAGATGTTGGTGGGTGTACATAGCAGATGCAGGTGTGTAGGAACTGCTTTTATACATATTTGATATGTGTGTGAGGGTTCCTTCCTGATTTGAACACCTATCCTTTAGTGGACTAATACTATGGTAATTGCAGGTTGATTCATTAAGGCACTGTTAAATGGTTCCTGTATAGCATGCAGGTGATGTTAGTCCTTGAATCCTTTCGGCAATACATCAGAATGTAATAAAGTGTTGCTACCCGAAAGCTGTCTGTGTATTTCTGTCATAGGTATTTGCAGTCATTAGAGTTCTGTTGGTGACTGACCCTTTGGCTCATGTCCATAGCACATATTTGTAATAGTGTATAGGCATATACTCTCCATATTCTTTTTTCATATAGTTTGGTCGTGGCGGAATGTGTGATTGCTATGGTCCATGTTATACTCATATATGAACACTTCAACCGCTGTAGACGGGATACCTATGGAATCCTGAATGCACACACTTCTGACGCCCACAGTACCAGGCCCAGACTCCCAAACCCCACATTACCGAACACTCAAACTCGCGACAGTCAAACTCGCGAAAGTAACACAAACACAGAACACACACACACGCACACACAGACACACTGCTACCCACCACATCCAAACAAATCATCCTACACTATGTATGAGCAGGTGGGCAAGCCCCCCTACACCCCCAATGTGGGTGGCTGTGCCCCCAACACCCCCCTACTTTAATATTCTACCTCTGGGATCGCACAAACAGACACACAAAGCAAACCCACACCCACACATTACAGTCTCCCAGAAACACACAACACACTCAGAACAAACACTTACACACACTAAAGTCCAAAGAAACACACTTACACACAGTAACCTACCTGAACCGCAACACCAGAAGCACTAACTAAAAGTCCCTTAACACTGGGATTTTAAAACTCGGTATATATATATATATATATATATATATATATATATATATATATATATATATATATATATAGCATACACCTTTCATTGGGTACATGGCGGTTTGTCCTATTTCCACACAATCATCCCTTTTGTGTTTTAACCTGTCAGAATACACAACTGCTGTTGGTACATCTCAGGTAGCTTAGTGGTAGGTTATTGTGAAGATTGTGTACATGGTTGCGTGTTCTAATCCTGGCAGTGGTCGTTTTACCTCTCAGAGCAGGCACTGGTAGTGCAAAGGTGATTAACGCACATTTCAGTGGTTGGGAGTGGCTTTGCCCGTGATCTGCGTGATGTTCAGCAAAGGTTAAACATGTGTGGCGCTTAGCCATGTATTCATGTTTAAGCGCCACTTACCAGCACTTACTGGTGCAATAACCCGCTAACGTCTGCTTAAAAGTGCTTTAATAACCTGCATCCAACATCCCTTATTCAGTACCTCAAAATGATGTAACAGCCCTTGCAGGTCTTGAAACCGGGACCAGGAACACAACAGTCACTGGCTTTACCACTGAGGAATCTGAGATATGTGCAACTTTTATGGTGTTTAGTATGTACAGTGTACTACAGCCGTTCCTCACTACTGCAAACAAATGTGTAAGTCAGTTGGTGTACATATGTATGATACCTGTTAATGTTCATATGTTTATTGAAGTCAGTGTTGCAATGTGACCTGACAGGGTCTATTAAGGATGAGAATGGTTCTTGTTTTGTGTCCATTTTACATTGTGCCCATACTCCATGTGTACCCCTCCAATTCACGTAATGAGCATCCGACACAGGCCCTCCTTGATGCATATTTCATTAGCCAGCAGTCCTCTCCCAGACCAATCTCCACATACACAGCAACCATTGCTTCTATGGGGAATTAGGTTAATATTAATAGTTATAATATCAGAGCTGCATGTGTTTTGCGTACACTTCTATCCATTTGGAATGCTTCTGTGTCAAAAAGATGTGATATATATATATGGCTATAGATGTTACTGTATACATATATATATATATATATATATATATATATATATATATATATATATATATATATATATACATATTTCTGTCTATGTGCACACATCAGTGACATATATATATATATATATATATATATATATATATATATATATATATATATATATATAGTATTAACTTGTAACACTTATACATATGTAGACTTGTATATGTTGATTCACACATTACAGTACATTACAATGTACTGTACATATGTACACAAAGTGACTGTCCCATTTGTGGTCTGTACTGTGAAATGCCTGTAGTATAAGGTGTAGTCTAACGACCACTTACCACGTATACAGATTAGATGGCTTAGTGGTAGTTCCCAAGGCTATGGTGTGCATTATCCAGGGTTCAACACCTGTGATGTATTAGACATGTTTTACTACAGAATAAGGCTAATTTAAGCAGTTGTAAGCAGGTTTAAAGGTGTTTGTGCGACATTATACCAGCAGTTGTACACAGTTAAACAAAGTTTACATCCTACAACCTGTGCACGGAGATATGGCCACTTCTGCTAACTACTCAGGATATATACATTTCAGTGATGTAACATCTCACTATGTGCTTACATAACATTACATTGTCTGTTAACTGTACTCTCCAGCACACATAGGTTTATGTGTGTTCCAAATGTTTATTATTCTGTGGAATACTAACTATATATGCAAGCTGTGGTTAAGGTATACTATGTAACATGCAAAATATCTCTGACTTTATTGGGATTTGAACCATGACTGCACAGATATTATGCAAATGCTGTAGCCATTACACTATTGACATTAACATTCCTTCTGCCTATTTCCTATGTCCATGAATCCTATGTGTAAGCTTGGCTACACAACAGGCAGAGCCACCCACACCCAGTGAGCTTCACAAAATACAGACATAACACATGAATTGAGAGACTATACATTAACATCCTAACTACATTTGGCATAGCCCCTCACTGACACACTTCAGGGAAAACCTTGATGTGTGACTGGGCAACAGTATATACGCCCCTGGAATCATGTGTCCCAGAAACATGCAGCCAGGGTGTGGGGGAGCCACTCCAGTTTTATAGCTGCAAGGCCTGTTGGGGAAATTGAATGCTGTTGGGTTGTCATGTTAACATGCCCTTTTGAGATCACTATGTGCCTCTATCACCCTATAGCACCCCAGTCTTCAACAGCTTCCAGCAACTCTGCCTGGAATCACTTCATTGGCTATGCTGGACAGTGGCTCAGTTATTTCATCAATGGTGCAGATAAAGCCACCACACTGTAGCTATGCTTGTAAATGCCCTTGGGCAGATAGCCTACTACCTATCTGTTAACCTCTACAGTGCAGGCCATCTCCATCATCATATGTGATTATAGAGAGTTTTCTGATCACAATATACAGTGTAAAATCACCATGTAGTCAGACAACAGTTAAGTACAGCAAGAGCATACAGACTACTGATACATAATCACTCCAAAAGCCTATCTTGGAAGCTAGTGGACTTGTATAGGTTTCAGGCTTTGTATTGCCTACCAGTAGGTTGCCTACAGGAGAGATGGGACACAAGCACAGATGGGAAACATGCCTGCAACAATGCCATACCAACTTGCATGTGTCAGCCTAAGGCTTTGGAATGCTGGGCAAGGCTATTGGCACCCCCATGGTGCCATTTTAGGTAGGTCTCAGAGGTGAATCTCACCTCTATGAACTGCACAATAGCAGAATCAATGAGGGTTAGGCTACTCAACAGCAGGGGTAGTACTCACAACATGCACGCACTCACAGCACTCCTCAGTATGGACAACATCTACATCTGTTCTGTGACTCGGACCTGTATAAGGCTCCTGTGAGCACACCAGCACTACCAGACTACAACCCATAACACATATTTCAGCCACTGAACATGTACTGGCACAGACATGGAAAGGGTGTATCCATATTCATCGGGGATACCTACACCTCCAAGTTAGTGGGGCAGCATGATACCTCTGTGATCATCCATGTGCAGCTAACATCAGCCATGACTGCAATGCAAACTGTGAGCTGCTACAGATAACCCTCCATGAACCAGGAGCACCACTACAACTACCTGGAGACAGTGGTAAACATGACAGTCCTACCAGACACCCTGTTATTGGTCAATGTTGGCTACCCTACACTTAACTGAATAACCTACTCGAGTATTCACTTCCAGGCCCAGCACTTCCTGGGATTTATCACCTCATATGGCCTGTATCAGTTGGTAGACAGACTAACGAGAGGTGAAAACATACTAGAAGTGGTAATCACTGACATGTGCAACAGGTGCACTACAGCAGAGGTAAACCGGTCACTGTTTAGATCTGACCATGAACTATTCACTGATGATTTCTACTCCCAACCATTTCCCCCACCCAAGGAACTCACAGTGAATACCTTTCCTACAGCTAAATTCACAGTACTAATGACAGAGGTGGGAGGGTTCACAGCCCCCATGCTCAGGGATGACACTGCTCAAAATACAGACAGAATTACAAATGCACTCTATAAGCACCTACAAAGATGTATGGGTCATGCGATCAATGGTAAACCAGGACTCACTGCTCCTACACAAGGACACCAGTCTGCTGAACCCCTGCAATATACAGGCTATACAACTGAAGTAGGACAGTAGTCCAGAACAACAGCAAATCCCAAGACATGCAGACATCCATGCCCAGTATTAGCAAGACACTTATGTTACTCATGTAATCATCCAAGGCTGACATCCACAGGTAAATAGGCATGGATTCAGAAGATGACCACAAAGGCTTCTTTGGCTATGTCAAGGATCTAAGCAGTAACACACAGATTTGCACTGTGATGGTGCAATATTGCACTGAATATACTGACCCTACTGATATCACCAGCACACTTGATACATTCGGTGCAAGCTTCACCCCCTACTGGGCCCACAACAATACCCAAAACATACAGTATCCCAGACATCTGAGACATACAGATGGTAATGGCCCTTTCAAATGGCATGACAGAGCATCAGTGGAGGCAGATGGCGTCCCAGACTGCATCCTGCAGACACTACAAGACTAAGTGACCCCCCCCACCTAATATAGAAATTCAACATCAGCCTCTACATAGGCTACATGGCCGTTCAATGGCACATGGCAACAGCTATTCCACTCCACCAAGGTGGTGACATAACTGACCATGGTAACTACCACCCCATAAGCCTGAGTAGCCTGATCTGCATGGCTATGGAGCGCATCCTCATGGCACTCATTAACATAGACAATGGTAAACTCCAGACACTTGACCCAACCCAGGTCAGCTTGACTGAGTGCAGATCATGCCTTCTGAACCTATTTGACATCTTACAGTCACCTAGACTTTAGGTGTGGGGTGTGGTAGTTCTCACATACTACCTGGCCTCGCCAAGGGTTTTGACACCATTCCCTACTCAGGTATTATTTCTACAGTCACCAGGCAGTACATACACCCATACATCACAGGTTGGTTTGCCAACAGGATTACACACAGAACCCACATGGTAAGCCTAGCAACCTCCAGGTCCAACTCTTGATCAGTCACAACTGGTGTCCCACAGGACTCAGTCCTGGGACCCCTACTGTTTGCCATATACTTCTCAGAGGTATGGGCTAACACAGGTGGACTACAGTAGACCGTGTTTTGTGATTACTGCAAACTGGGAGCCATAACTGACATTCCAGCTGTCACAGACATCCTTCAAGGGGCCTCACATAGACCAACACAGGGTGTCAGAGTCTTGACCTCCAGCTAAAGGCCACATACTGCATGGTCATTCCATTTTGGGAAACTACACACACACACACATATTAACACATGAGTGGCAGACACTATAATTCAGACAGGTATGTGGGGACTACATTAGATAGTGATCTCTCCTTTGACAATCATATTTGTGAAGTAGTTAGGACATCTGTCTATGTAGGCCATCTGATTACTTAAGGGTTCGCATCTAAACAGACTGAGGTTATTGTGCCCCTTTACTCATCACTCATCAATCCCATCATCGAGTATGATAACCCAATTTTGGATGTACCTCAGAAGACACATCCAACAGCTGGAAGGGCCATGAACGTACCTCGCCAAGAAGAATAATGCCCTCAGACATGTGTCCTATGCTGCCAGACTGCATAAACTCTTGCATTAATCAGTGGCATCCCGTTTACTCAGAGATGATATTTGCTGGCTAACAAAGCTGTGTCCAAGTCAGGCTTAATGGATATGCTCCACCTATGGGAATCCATGTCACAGTGAGCCACACACTGTAATGAGCTACACCTTGCCACAGCCATAACTGGAAGATTCCTGAGTGACAGATTCCTGTCACGGGTACTCCCCATGCTTTTGAACTACATCCCTGATTACATTATATGGAGCCCCTCACTAACACTCCAGGGAATCCTTGCAGAGTGGGTGGGAAACAGGGGATACACCCTAGGGATCCTGCAATTGGCTCTGCTACACAGAGGGACAGTTAGTTATTCAATGGGGTGGTGACAGCAGACACATTTTGGCTAGGCTTATGAATGGCCTTGGGCAGTTAGGCAAGTACCTACCTATGTATCTATGAACCTATACATACAGTATTGACACATGCTGATAGCTTAATTTACTGTTCATGTATTGACTTACTTTGTGCCAATGGTAGTTGTGCGTACAATAGTTGAGGGCTGCCTATGTAGGATGCACACAGTAGACCACCTATACATGACAATTTACAGGTGGTCGTGTGTGTGTGTGCGCCATCCATGTTTACTGTGTGTGCAGGTGAAGAAGGGTGTCAATCCATAAGTGCCTACACTGTCAGTGTGTGTGCTATATGTACCCTCTTTGCCAAGGCATGGGCATACTGGGCACGCCTCCATTTGCCTACTGAGGCTGGCACAGGGTGTTCATGGTCTGAGTCCCTCTGTGCCTGTGGGGCCCTTGGCAATGGCGGTGGGTTGTCAGGGCCTTCACCATTCTGTCCCTGCTGCAGCTGTTTCCGCAGGATCATATTGTGTAGCATGGCACATGCTATAAAGATGTGGGCACACATGCCTGGAGAGTACTGCAAGGCTCCACCAGATATGTCCAAGCAACGGAACCGTGATTTCAGCATCCCAAACACATACTCTATGATGATTCTGGTCTGTGCGTGTGCCTCATTATGGCATTCTTGCATGGGTGCGTGTGCATTTCTGATGGGAGTCATCATCCATGGTTCCAGTGCATAGCCAGCATCCCCCACCAGGTGGCCATATGGGATATCCCCCCCCTGGAAAATACCTGATACAGCTGTGAGGCATGCCAGATGTGAGAGTCATGATAGCTTCCAGGACTGCCAGCACACACATCCATGATAATGCCCTGGGCATTGCACATGACCTGGCAGTTGATGGAGGGGTATCCCTTGTGGTTTATGTAGTGCCTACCAAGCTCACTGGGAGGTAACTTGATGTGTATGTGCGTGCAGTCTATTGCACCCAGTACCTCCTGGGAAGTCTGCCACACTGTGGAAGAGATGCATATTGCTGGCCAACTCCTCCTGCATTCGGGGGAAGTATATGTGCTCATTGGCATGTGGTAACATGGCATCCAGGAACTGGTGGAGTACCCTGGATGCTGATGCCTGTGAGATCCCTATGATATCCCCAGTTGGCCTTTGAAAGGTACCTGTGGCTATTAAAGCTTACACATACCTTTGTGTCCACTGGGATGGGTCCCCCTCTGTTATTTCTGGCTCTGCGGCATGACCGGCACAGCTCGACAAGTTGCTGTATGGTGTCCCTGTCCACCCTGTAATGCTCTACTATCTCCAGATAATGTAACCCCTGCCAGGTTACCCTGGGTCTGAACACTCTTCCCATCCTCCGGTGCCTGAGATGGTTGTCAGCATCATCCTCCACACCATCTTCAGTCTCCGACACATGCTGGTGAATCAAAGCTATGGCAGCCCCTAACATGTACATATTAAAAGTTCCTTGTCTGTATACACCAATGGTGCAGAGTGTCTGGGAATACACAAGTGTGTGAGGTGCTTTCACACTTTATACTATTGTGCTATGGATGCTGCTGGTGTAATTGGGTGTGTATGTGCAATTCCAGCTGCAGGGTATCTTAATTATGGGTTTTACAGCAGGTACTGCTATTGTGGGGCCTTTGTTGTTGAATTACGGTTGGCTGCTGTGATTCATCTATTGCCCTTTACTTCACTTTTCAACCCGATTCCCCTCCCATTGTCAGGCATGCATCCAGCTGCCGGCTTTCTTGTTTTGTACTTTCCCATCACAGGCTTGTGTAGCGAAATGTGTTATGTAGCTGATCTAATGCAAGTTTGCTTTGTTCTGCTGTGACAGTTCCCTTTTCTTTGCAGTATGGCACCTCCCCTTTCCTGTTCTGTAGGTAGCTGCTAGCAGCCTTGTTAGCTGTTGTCTATGGCCCACTGTGGGTTCCTAGGTGTTAATTACTCATTTGTACTCCAATTACCATGCTGCAGCATTTCCTTATTTTCTTCCCGTATTCTTCCTGTTTCAGCTCTGGTACACGCCGTGCACAGCCGTTTACTGGGTGTCGAGCACGTTTTCATCCACATTCACATGCGCATTCAGTTACCTTGTGTGCTCTCAGCTAAGCAAAGCTATGGCTACTTCAACACACCCCTATCCTGTGGCTTTGCTTAGCAACAGGCAAACCGGATTAGCAATGCTCCAATGTGCTTACAGCTAAGGTGGCGCACCCCTCTCTTGATGTCATCTTTATCTCCAAGCCACACCTCGGTGGTGTACCGCTACGCTGTGAGGTACATCCTTACACCGGTGGCGATTTTGTGATTCAGTATTACTTGTCTCATTTGCATGGCATTGACTACTAATTCCTAGTTACCACGCAGAACACAGTCACAGCCCCTTAGGAACCCTTGCGCCATGGTGTGGTGTAGCATGCGTGCCATTGACTATTATGGGGAATTCATGAAATGTGTTACATTGCAGTTTTATTACATATAAATATATTTTCATTGTGATCCCATTTGCGCACTGATGCACAGCGATTTTACTTCGCGTTAGTGTGGGCATGATATTAAATGTTCTTTTTTATATGTTGTGTATGTTTTTTTATGCCAATGGCTATATATTTATCCATTGGCATATATTAACAGTATAATATGTGATTTTGGTCCACTGTCATGGCTCCAATTTTATATTTGAAAAAATGTAAACCGTTTTTTTCCGTTTGCATTTCTGCATGCTTACACTATGCCTGCACCACTTCCTGAATTGCTATACACCGTCATTTGTATGCTACGCTGCTGCACATGGGGTAATTAGCATACATGCGCCAGGAGTTGTGCGGCCGTGGTGTACGCAGGTAGTGCACATGGAAACAGCTTGTACCTGAATCGTTCGGCGGCCATATTTGGTCTTAGATCGCCGATGCTACGCCTATGCCTGGCGCAAGCTTCATGAATCCCGGGGTTTGTGTATTTTGGATTTCGCATTCATTTCCCTCTTGGCAATATGTTCACATGATTTGAATAACTCAAGAATCACCACTCTTAGACCTTTTTATTCTTTCTGTTGGTTCAGTGGTCAACTTGTTATACAAGTGAACTAGTTCCTGCATTAACCACAAGCTTACCCTGTACAAACCAAACTTTTTTGTTATACTATTTTGTCACCTATGGTCAATCACTTTTTTGCACAGATTACTTATATAAAGGTTAACACATTATTCCTGAGGCCACCTGGTGTATTTATCAGATGTCTGTACAGAACAATTTTATTACCTGGCTGAACTGTAGATTATCAATGCCTGTTGTTCCTCTATTTTGATCACTCATTTGTCACAGTCTTATCACATACTGGAAAAAGGGATGGACTTACCCCTGCTTCTACTAATAAACTCTGGTATGGTTCACTGATAAGGGAACAAGATGTGGGAAGAAAAGAAAACCATGAAGAAAGGCAATAAATGTATGTTCTATCTTTATAGAAGGGTCTACCATATTAAATCATTCAGAAGTTCTAGCACATAATCAAGACTCCATGGCAAACTGCAGCACAGCAAGTTTTCTTCCTCTGTCTCTCTGTACACACACATATATATATATATGTATATATATATATATATATATATATATATATATATATTTTTTTTTTTAGAGAGAGAGAGAGAGAGAGATAAATAGATGTGTGTGTGTTTGTGTGTGTGAGTGCAGCTCTACGGCTTAGAATCTTCTGGCAGGAATTCCGGAACAGGAAATGAGTGCCTTGTGTGGACTAGTCTAGGCTGGCTACTATCACATGTCCTTCACAGTGGAGTCTCTCCTCTGATCAATATGCACCAACTAGGCATTAATGATTAAATACACATGATACTACAAATCTTTTATGTGCGAAGAACACCTGTAAAATTGTGATTCTGAGTACATAAAAGTTATTTGATTCAATAGTATAGCATCCAAAAGCTTAAAATGTTTCTCATGATATAGAATTTATGACGCAATCAGACAGTGTACCATTTTAAGGTCTTCAGTGTAATTTTTGACTAAAGAGGTTTGGCTGCAGTATCAAGCCTTCAGTGACACCATTCATGCTCTTTCAAGGGAAAAGTTTTCACCACTATATATCATAAGCTGTTATGTGAGTAAAGGGGAGGCTTTCACGAATGAACTGTCCTGTCTTTATGGCCAGAGGCAAATTGAAAGATCTTAATGAATTTCTGTCTGTCTTTCCCCATGGGTAGAAGTAAAGGTTCTTCACTGTCTTCTTTTACAAAATATGAACATAGGAGATGTCCTTCCATATGACTATTGCAGTATTCCTTACATAAAGGATCTCCTGCCAAGGATAGCCTAATGTTTTCCCAGTGTACCAGAGCCTGTCGTGCCTACAGGTGTCATACATAAGGTGTAGGGCATAAAGGTGATGTACAGATGCACACGACAGAACTTCTTTGCCTCCAGAAAGAATGTCATCATTGAACGTTGTTCTGAATGCTGTTCTGTGCTGGTTACCAGGCTGTTTTCAGATAAGGGCCCCTTCGGGGTTCCTCCTTGTCTTCTCTTTTTATTTTAGTGTTGTTGGTTTATATGTCAGCCAGAAAAGGAAAATGTGTGTGGGAGGCAGATTCCCCAGAAAGATAAACACAGCAGTGTCCCTTCTGTTTGAGTCCTTCTCACAACCATACACAGTGTTCTGCTGCTAAACGTTTGTCCCCAAGACCCTTCATAGTAGTCTCTCCTCTTTGTCTATTTACCCAGAAAATCAGTGCCTAAAGTTGTTGGTGCAAGGCATTATGGCAGATTCTTCTCATCCCAAGGGTCAGCCATTTGCTAAGAAAAAGGCCAGAAAATCTCCAGTCTAATTTGGCTGCTGTACAGCCTCCCCCAAATGTCTATCTTTAGGCTGGTGAAAGCCTGGAAGACTGCCCGGTTGTTGCTTTGGATTCTTCTGTCTCGAACTTGTCAGAGGCCGTCATGGATGCAACTTCTCACATGTCCTCTGAGGCTTTTTAAACATCTGCTCCAGATGTTGAGAGGGAAAATTGGCTGATTATATCTGAGTGACTGAGAGGAATTTCTCACATTTTAGTTCAAGAGGAGATTTCTGATACTTTGGTAGAGTGTCGTGTCTGACCCTCCTAGGAATTTCTGTGTGGATATCCCTCAAAAAAAAAAAAAAAGCAAGCATATTTCCCCTGCAGTTAGAATTTCTTCCAGCGTGATGGCAGGAGTATACTCAGGGTTTGTTTAATGCTTTGAAGGCTTTTCTCAAAAGCCTCCTTTTCAGGACAAACCAGGTTCCATCTGACAGTTTGCTTCCCTTTTACCATGGTTACATTTGCTTGTTCTTTGCCTTTCCCTGTCCCTTCCAAAACCGGTTGAGGGTCACTCAAGACTTTTTGGTTCTGTCCATCATCCACCAGGAGTATTTCATGGTGTAGAAATCTCTTCCTCCCTTTCTTGCCATTCCTCAACCTCCCTGGGAACAGCTTCCTTTCTTTCTAGTGGTGCTTCATTCTCTTTTGGTGCAGGGCAGCATTTAGGCTGTGCCCCCTGCCCTGGTAGGGAAGGAGTTTTATTCCAGAATGTTTCAGGTCCCCAGGAAAGAGGGCACCTAGAAACTAATTTTCTCAGCTCAACACCTTTTTAAAGGTTCCCTCTTTTTAGATGTTGTCCATTCAAACTCTGTTCCCTCCTCTTCTCCTTCTTCTTCTTCTTCTTCTTCTTCTTCTTCTTCTTCTCCAAGCATTTCTGGTATTTCTAGATCTCAAAGCTGCCTTCCTTCACATCCCCAACCTTCCCCTGTTTGGAAAATGTTTGCATTTCTCTGTTTCTTTCTTGCATTTTCAGTTCTCTGCTTTGCCCTTTAGCCTCTGTTCAGCCCCAAGGGTATTCACCAAATGCCTCACTGCTGTCATTGCCTTTTGCAGGACAAGAGAGTTTCCTTATTTGAATGACCTGCTCATTCAGGCATTGTCCCCTGAGGTTCTGCGTCAGGACCTCCAGTTCACTGTTTCCCTGCTGCAAGGTCTGGGGTTCATCATAAACTTTCAAAAATCAGGATCATGTTTTTCTCAGTTGCAGAATCCAGACCATTCTCATGCTGGCCTCCCTGCCTTCCCCCAAATATTTCTCTCTGATTGCTTTTTTCCATTCTCTTCTTCTTTTGGCTTAAGTCACAACCAGGGACTTTCTCAGGGTCCTCAGGTTTATGTCTTCCACCATTCCTATGCTGCCTCTAGCCAGGCTCCATATGATAAACCTTCAGTGGTACCTCAAGTCAGTGTGGCCTCAACACTTTCATCCCTTGGATTTCCTAGTTCCCTTCCTTCCTTGTCTCAAGCTTGAGCATCAGTGGTGGATTCATCAAGTTTCTCTCAACCCAGGGCTTCCTTTCCAACTCCAGTCCTGACTCAAAAGCTCTTTTTGGATGCCTTAGACAGGGGGTGGGAACATTTCTTCAGTTTTCCCAAGGTCCAGGGTCTCTGGCCTCTTCATCAGAGGTCAGATCACATCAACATTAAGGAGACAGAGAGCTTTTTTTCTAGTGCTTCAGGCCTTTCAAACCCTCTTTCATCCCGAGCCCCTCAAAGTTTTTACAGACAATACCACAGTGATGTGGTATGTCAACAAGCAAGGGGGAACACTGTCCTACCTTGTTTGCAGGGTCACTCTTCGGGTCTGGGATCTAGTTGTCCAGTATCAAGTGACTCTTTGGGCTGTCTACATTCTTTCAGAGCAAAATATAGTAACAGACTCTCTGAACAGGTCCAGCACACTGGCTCATGAATGGATGTTTCACAGAGATGTAATTCTCGACATTGTCCATTGGTGGGGTATTCATCAGGTAGAATTTTTTTGCCTCCCCTCTGAAGAGAAATCTTCTTCTCTTCTGTTCAGAGTCCTAAGTCCTCTGGCTTAGAAAGAGGACACCCTATATTTTCCTTACAAGAGGATGTTTCTGTACACCTTCCCTCCCCTTTGTCTGCTTCCGAGGGTCCTGCACAAGATCAAGCAAGACACCCCCAAAATCTTGTTGGTGACTCCCTTTTGACCCAGACAGCATTGGTTCCCCCTTCTTTTTCGGTTGGCCAGAGGCAATCACCACAAGTTATCTCACTGGGTGGACCTTCTCATACAAGACAAGATGTCTCATCGATTCTCATTTGTCCACTCTTCAACTGATGCTGTGGGTGATAAGGTTTTGATCCCTTTTAGGCACTTCTTTTCTGAGTACATGCTTTGGGTCCTGCTGGTGGCCAGAAAACTTACTACCAGGAAATCATATGTGTCCACATGGAAGAGATTTTCTGTCTCTGCCTCTCTCATAGCCAGGGTGCCTTTTCAGTGCAGATTCCTATGGTTCTCTCTAATTAGTGCTGGGTTGGCATATTCTTCAGTTAAATCTCACCTATCTGCAGTTTCTGCTTGTCTGCCCTTAACTCATCCTCTAGCCTCTACGTTTGAGGTCAAACAATTTCTTTAAGGCATCCTTCATATCAGGCCTCCCAGGAAACCTATTCCACATTCCTTGGACCTTAATTTTGTTCTTGAAAACTTGACTCTGGCCCCTTTTGAGCCTGCTGCTTTAACTTCCTTACAGCGTTGTACTTGGAAGACTGTTCTTCTTTTGGCCCTTACTTCTGCTAAGATAGTATCTGAGCTTCAGGCCCTCATGGTTCTTCCTCCCTGGGGACAGAGTGTCCCTTTGTACTAATCCTTCTTTTATGCCCAAAGTGGTCAATGAGTTGTCTGCTAATCAGTATTAATTTGTCTTCCTTTTTTTCCTTCTCAGCAGTCTGCCATTGAGAAGGTTCTTTACAGTTTGGGTTTGCATATACAGCTCCAATGTTATTTGGATAAGACTAAGGCTATTCACAAAACTGAGCAACTTTTTGTTTCTTTTCATCCCAGCTCTTTGGGTTGGGCAGTTTCTAAGGCCATTTCCCATCATTATTCTTGTCATGGTAAAGGCCTTTCCTTTTCTGTAAAGGCTCATTCTACCAGAGCTGTTGCTGCTTCAGGTGCCTTTTGAAAAGGACTGGATGATAATTCCATCCTTGAGGCTGCTGCTTGGACTTTCTGTCCACACCTTCACTAAGGATTACAAGTTGGATGTTATTTCCATGGCAAGAGCTGGTTTCACAGGGTTATCCTACATGGGTTTATAGAGGACTCTTCAGTGCCTTCCTCTTTCCATGTTTCCCCTTAAACTTTTGTACTTTCCATTGTGTCAGAAATACTATAACAATGACATGGAAACACACAGTCCAGGTGTGTAAAATTATACCATAACATTAGATGTCCTTCTCTTCACTGTTGCAGTATTCATTCCTTCCCTCCTACCCTCTCTGCTCTGCTCTATTCTACTTGCCCTCTTGGCCAGGGATTCTTTTCTTTTTCCATCTCCTGGATGCACATGTTCTTCTAGTCCCTAGGAACATTCTGTTCCTCCTGGGGATTTTCAGTTCTGAGCGGTGTGCATCCAAACATCACCTTTATGTCCTACACCTTGCATGGGGAGCATACGTGTGACATACGACCCCTGTAAAGACTTAAGGCTTTGATATACTGGCCATATATTGGGCTATCCTTGGCAGGAGATCCCATATAAGGAATACTGCAACAGTGAAGAGAAGGACATCTGCTATTATGGTAAGAAATTAAACAACTATACTTTTTTCATTTGCATTTTTTCACAGGTATATGGTAATCTCTGCTCTACCCAAGTGATCTTCCATCTATTTTCAGGTTTAAAACTAGTTTAATCTTTGTGAATCTGGCCCATTTCTGAGAAATGCAATTATTCACAGATGAACAATAATCACTAAATACTGTGTGTAACGCAGGATCTGAACAATTCTCAGTAATACCTAGAATCCATTTAGGACCATGCCTGCAGTTCTGCACTTTAATAACATCTCTCAGTAAAATTTCAAGAACTGCCATACCTTATAATGAACTTTCTAAGTTTCTGTGCAATGTTGTACTTGGAGAAGTCACACTTCAAAAGGTAAACCTAAAACCAAAGTTTAGTTTATGAGTGTTTATAGTCACATATCTCTTAGAATGCCTAAAGCTATTTGTTAATAAATATGGCTTATATATAATTTTGAAAACTGACATTAATTAAAAAAAAATCTTCCACTTGATGTATGGGGCACTGCTCTAAAGCAGCTACTATGTTGGCAGTTCATTTACAATCTTCACAAAATGTAAAAAGGTCCCATATGGGTACTAAGTCTGCAGCCAGTGTTGAATATTTCACTAGAGTTATCATTTTCATTTTCAATAATATGTCTATTTTCTCTTCTTTGGTACACACTGCATGATTATCAGCTATGTATCTGAAAAATTTAAGATGGTATCTGACAGAATACTAAAAGTAGTTTATGGTCCCTTTTAATATGCCCATTTCTTTATTTTAGCATGATTTCATGTTTAATAAGCACTTTTTCTAAAGCATCAAATTCAGAATATATCTGCCTTCCTTCTTTCAAGATTAAATTAATTTATTGGGTCTATATCATTTCATCAAATGGGCACATTTGTCAAACGGAATTTCATTGGAAATGCCGTTCATCTTTCCCCCCATGTGTGCTGGTCTGCTCCACCTCGACATCCCCCCCTAATTTTATATATATATATATATATATATATATATATCGTAATAACACACAGTGCCAAACAATGACTCAAAAGACGAGTTGAAGAAAAAATAAATCCAAATTACGCATTTCGTTCACTTTTAATGACTGTGAACTTTCTCAGAAATACAACAAACATAAAAACAAGTGAATTTAAATAACAGTAATTAATGTCACGTGAAATAATAATCCAATCATGAACTACTATCAATTTAACATAGTAAATTAGACTATTTAAAATATATAATGTCACTTAGAAACTGTACTCTTAAAATTTGTACTCTTAAAAATAGTACTCTTAAAAATACTTATAAGTACATCATTCATCATAAACACTAGTGATAAACAATATAATATTATTAATTAATATTATAACCTTTGTGCTTGCAGGAAGCATTTGATATTTATGGCTTCGTTCAAGCCTGGAAACTCATCCGCTCCTAGCATAATTTGCCACAGAGCTTCCCTACATTCTAATTTTACTTTATAGTTCCCACTAAATAACTGATCATTTACTTTTTCTAAAACTGAGAAGGTAAATTTCTTGAGATCTGGACATACATCTGCGTGTTTGGCCAAAGCATTTTTAAAATCCTTGTTTTTAATGGCAAACAAGTGCTCATAAATTCTTTTATGAAGGGTTCTGATAGTTTTTCCTATATAAAATTGTTCGCAGGAATTACATATAGCAACATACACAACATTTTTTGTTGTACAAGTATAATGCCCCCTGCTATAAAATTCTTTATTCAAATGTTTAAAGAATACTGAACTAGTCCCTGAAATAAACCTGCAATATTTGCAATTTCCACAAGGGAAAGTACCCAACAATGATTGAGTAATCAAATTATTATTACCAGAACTCTTTTCTAATAAAAATTTGAGACTGGATGTTTTCTTATACGTAAAAATTGGAACTTTACCAATAATTTTAGCTAAGTCATGGTTACCCAAAACTACCTTCCAATTATCAGAAATGATATTTCTAATAATATTCATTTCATTTGTTATTGGTATAGGAAATGCTAAATGAAAGGTTTTTGTGTCATTGTTAATAACTTTTAAACTGACTAAAAGTGTTTCATTGGCCTTCTTAAGAATGGGGATGGCTTTAGTGTCTCTCAAACACACTACCTCTCCCATGATTTTTTGAAGCCAATGTACACTGTAGCCTCTCTCAATGAAAAAAGTTTTAAGCTTAACAGCCTCTTCATCAAATTTCTCATTATTAGTAGTTAACCGACTTAACCTAATAAATTGCCCTTTAATCACACCTTTTTTCATAAAGGTCGGATGTAAACTAGTGTAATGTAAATATTGATTAGTGAATGTAGACTTCCTATAAATACTACTTTCAAACTGTGAATTTTCTACATCATAACTTAAATGAATGTCTAGGAAGTCTAAAGTTTTACCAAAATGTCCTATTGTAAACCGCAAAAAATCACTGGACTTGTTCAGACTATCAACAAAACTACAAAAGCTGTCAAAATCACCCTTCCACAAAATAAACAAATCATCAATGTATCGTCTATAAAACATTGAATGTTTTGCTAAAGGATTTGATGTAAACACTTCTAATTCCCACATAGCCATGACTAAATTAGCGAAACTAGGTGCTACCCTAGAACCCATTGCAACACCTGCTACCTGTTTGTATTGTACACCTTCAAAGGAGAAAAAATTGTATAAGAAAACATCCAGTCTCAAATTTTTATTAGAAAAGAGTTCTGGTAATAATAATTTGATTACTCAATCATTGTTGGGTACTTTCCCTTGTGGAAATTTCAAATATTGCAGGTTTATTTCAGGGACTAGTTCAGTATTCTTTAAACATTTGAATAAAGAATTTTATAGCAGGGGGCATTATACTTGTACAACAAAAAATGTTGTGTATGTTGCTATATGTAATTCCTGCGAACAATTTTATATAGGAAAAACTATCAGAACCCTTCATAAAAGAATTTATGAGCACTCGTTTGCCATTAAAAACAAGGATTTTAAAAATGCTTTGGCCAAACACGCAGATGTATGTCCAGATTTCAAGAAATTTACCTTCTCAGTTTTAGAAAAAGTAAATGATCAGTTATTTAGTGGGAACTATAAAGTAAAATTAGAATGTAGGGAAGCTCTGTGGCAAATTATGCTAGGAGCGGATGAGTTTCCAGGCTTGAACGAAGCCATAAATATCAAATGCTTCCTGCAAGCACAAAGGTTATAATATTAATTAATAATATTATATTGTTTATCACTAGTGTTTATGATGAATGATGTACTTATAAGTATTTTTAAGAGTACTATTTTTAAGAGTACAATTTTTAAGAGTACAGTTTCTAAGTGACATTATATATTTTAAATAGTCTAATTTACTATGTTAAATTGATAGTAGTTCATGATTGGATTATTATTTCACATGACATTAATTACTGTTATTTAAATTCACTTGTTTTTATGTTTGTTGTATTTCTGAGGAAGTTCACAGTCATTAAATGTGAACGAAACGCGTAATTTGGATTTATTATTTCTTCAACTCGTCTTTTGAGTCATTGTTTGGCACTGTGTGTTATTACGAAGTTTTTGGTTGCTCTATACTTTAGTTTGTGTTTTGTCTTGAGTGCCGACATGGCAGGTGAAGATTTGAGTGAGGATATTTTAATGAATATGAGCCTACATCCATTTCCTGAGTCGGGGACAAGTCTGACTGATTTTATTACAGCTACAATCAAGGAAGTTGTTGCACAGACTGTAGCTCGGCAGATGGGAACTGGTATGGTCACGAATGATTCTAGTAATCATTCATCTAAAGCAGGAAGCAAAGGAGGCGTTTCCATTACTGTGGCTGGCGGCGAGCGAGGGTCAACGTCGCCTAGGCAAGCAAGTGTGGTTGCATCTGGCTTTGGCAGTAACGCTAATGGTAATGTTAATGGTGGAGTTGTTAATTTGAACAACAGGGACCCTTTGATCGACAATAGGGTCACGGAGCCGACTTTTAAAGTCATGGACAATCCGTTTTCGCGACGGGCAGTGGCGGAAGTGAATGAACAAGTAAATGAGGCAATCCCAAATACTTTAACCGATGATATTGCCAGTCTCAAAGACGACATCAGGTTGTTGGAAAAGACATGTTCAAAGTGTGTTTCTCTCCAATTGGAAATCTTCTACTTGGAAGAGAATGTAAAGTTAAATGTAGTGTCCTTTGGTTTAAGGGTTTTTAGGTTCCCAAATTGTGTCAGTTATGGGGACGAGTTATATCAACGTTTGGTAGACCTGTTTAATGACACTGGAGTGTCTTATATGAAAATACTAGTACAGCATTATACTGTTGACTTGAGACATTTAAAAGAAAAAGCTGAAGAGTTAGAAGCTAAAATTAAAGCTTCAGTTCTGTTTCAAGAACTTAGTACTATGTATTTTAGTATTAACTCCAAATTACAGAGGCTTAAGGCTACTATTATTGAGAGAAAACGTAAAAAACTTACTAGAGATTTAACAGCTTATGAAAAAAAGACTGCTTATCCGGTGAAGCAAGCTACCAATCAAAACCAAGGGGGCAATGTACACTTGAATGCTTTACAAACAGTGTCTTTGAACACAAATGTTGCTGTGAGTCAAGTACAAGATAAGAACATTGAACAAAGACACACAGCAACTTATAATAACAGCAATACATCTAATGATGGTATTGGAACTTTTAATTCTAATACTAATGCTAGTACTTCCTATGCCCAGGCGATTTCGTCCAAGGAGAAGGCAAGTCCTTTTTTGGTGGACAAAAATGGGAACAAGAAAGTGCCCAAGTGGTCTGGCAGGGTTCATACACGGAGCAGAGCAAGAGGCAAAAACAAGAAAAAGAACTGAGTTTTGAAATTAATGTTTGTAATTTAACAAACTGTGATTTGCCTGTTGAAGTTATTTCCCTGCTCAAAAAGGGACTGTCTTTTATTCCTTCGAATAAGGTTAACTTACCAAAACTGATTGCAGACTTTAAACTTTATTTAAGAAAACTGAACTTGAAATTTATTCTTGATGGTATTCCTGAGAAAGTTGTTTCTAATAGTGTGTGTACAAAGAAAAGTACTTATAACCCTGTATTGAATTCAACATTGAGTGTTTTTGGCAAGATCTGTGAGCAAGATTTTAGGAAGATGTCAGGTAATAACCATGATGAATTTAATTTATCTATTTCAGAACTCAAAGCACTGGATTTTTTGATTGAAAGTAATGACTTAAGGGTCATGAAATCTGATAAAGGGGGTACTTTAGTCATTATGAAAACGGTAGATTATATTACAGCAATGAAAGTTTTACTGAGTGATGTTTCAAGTTATAAAATTGTGACAAATGATGACATCACTAGAAGTTTTTCAAAACTGGATATGGTCTTATTTGATTTATTAAGTCAAAATAACATCACTTATACAGACTATGACTTTATGTACACTGAATACCCTAGATTAGCCTGCATGTTTGGTATACCCAAGTTACACAAGTTCGAGAACACATTACCATTTAGGCCCATTATTTCAGCATGACAATCAAAGACAGAAACCATTTCCATTTGGTTAGATCAAATTTTGAATCCTATAGTGCAAAAAATGAATTTTTATTTAAGAGATTCTTGGCACTTGTTAGAATTATTGAGTACATTTCAAGTGACAGATTCTGATTTTTATTTTGCGGCTTTGGATGTGGTTTCTTTGTATACAAGTATTGAACACATTAAGGGAGTAGAAATGATGAGAGACTATTTATCAAATTACACAGATTTAGATAACAATATGGTAAATATGGTGTGTGTTCTAATGGAGATGATATTGGATAACAATTTTTTCTCCTTTGAAGGTGTACAATACAAACAGGTAGCAGGTGTTGCAATGGGTTCTAGGGTAGCACCTAGTTTCACTAATTTAGTCATGGCTATGTGGGAATTAGAAGTGTTTACATCAAATCCTTTAGCAAAACATTCAATGTTTTATAGACGATACATTGATGATTTGTTTATTTTGTGGAAGGGTGATTTTGACAGCTTTTGTAGTTTTGTTGATAGTCTGAACAAGTCCAGTGATTTTTTGCGTTTTACAATAGGACATTTTGGTAAAACTTTAGACTTCCTAGACATTCATTTAAGTTATGATGTAGAAAATTCACAGTTTGAAAGTAGTATTTATAGGAAGTCTACATTCACTAATCAATATTTGCATTACACTAGTTTACATCCGACCTTTATGAAAAAAGGTGTGATTAAAGGACAATTTATTAGGTTAAGTCGGTTAACTACTAATAATGAGAAATTTGATGAAGAGGCTGTTAAGCTTAAAACTTTTTTCATTGAGAGAGGCTACAGTGTACATTGGCTTCAAAAAATCATGGGAGAGGTAGTGTGTTTGAGAGACACTAAAGCCATCCTCATTCTTAAGAAGGCCAATGAAACACTTTTAGTCAGTTTAAAAGTTATTAACAATGACACAAAAACCTTTCATTTAGCATTTCCTATACCAATAACAAATGAAATGAATATTATTAGAAATATCATTTCTGATAATTGGAAGGTAGTTTTGGGTAACCATGACTTAGCTAAAATTATTGGTAAAGTTCCAATTTTTACGTATAAGAAAACATCCAGTCTCAAATTTTATTAGAAAAGAGTTCTGGTAATAATAATTTGATTACTCAATCATTGTTGGGTACTTTCCCTTGTGGAAATTGCAAATATTGCAGGTTTATTTCAGGGACTAGTTCAGTATTCTTTAAACATTTGAATAAAGAATTTTATAGCAGGGGGCATTATACTTGTACAACAAAAAATGTTGTGTATGTTGCTATATGTAATTCCTGCGAACAATTTTATATAGGAAAAACTATCAGAACCCTTCATAAAAGAATTTATGAGCACTTGTTTGCCATTAAAAACAAGGATTTTAAAAATGCTTTGGCCAAACACGCAGATGTATGTCCAGATTTCAAGAAATTTACCTTCTCAGTTTTAGAAAAAGTAAATGATCAGTTATTTAGTGGGAACTATAAAGTAAAATTAGAATGTAGGGAAGCTCTGTGGCAAATTATGCTAGGAGCGGATGAGTTTCCAGGCTTGAACGAAGCCATAAATATCAAATGCTTCCTGCAAGCACAAAGGTTATAATATTAATTAATAATATTATATTGTTTATCACTAGTGTTTATGATGAATGATGTACTTATAAGTATTTTTAAGAGTACTATTTTTAAGAGTACAATTTTTAAGAGTACAGTTTCTAAGTGACATTATATATTTTAAATAGTCTAATTTACTATGTTAAATTGATAGTAGTTCATGATTGGATTATTATTTCACGTGACATTAATTACTGTTATTTAAATTCACTTGTTTTTATGTTTGTTGTATTTCTGAGGAAGTTCACAGTCATTAAAAGTGAACGAAACGCGTAATTTGGATTTATTTTTTCTTCAACTCGTCTTTTGAGTCATTGTTTGGCACTGTGTGTTATTACGAAGTTTTTGGTTGCTCTATACTTTAATATATATATATATATATATATATATATATATATATATATATATATATATATATATATATATATATACCAACTCCAAGATTCTACTACAGTGGGGAAAGGGCAAATTTCCTGCACCCTACCATAATGCAATCTCAGTCAGAACGATTTGACAAATGTCATTTCAAATGAAATGCTGTTCGACAATATGGCTATTCAATGAAATAATAGGGACCTGAATTTTCTTGGCAACCTCTACTCAGCAAACTCATTATTATTATCATATATATCTATTCCACAGATGAGGGTGTCTCTGGAACACAAATCTGTCCCGCCAACAAGTCCCATTGATGTCACAGACCAGGTTGAAGCCATGTGTGTGGGTTACTTGAGTGGAGCTTGATTTGCAGATATGCAGCAGTCCCATCAAGGTGGGGTCTGAGATCACCTTGTATGTCAGACAGAGGTCACCTCTGAAGAGTCTGTATGAAACTGAGTAGATGGATAGGGCTTTTAGCCTATCTGTGTATGGTAGATTTTTGAGGCCCTGGATTCTCCTGGTGAGGAACCTCTGTGGTGTCTCCAGCTGCTACAGGTGTTTTGCAAGGTACATGCTGAATGGGGCACTGTACTCAATAATGGGCTTTATAAAGGAAGAACACAGGGATGTTAAGACCGCCTTGTCCCTGGATGAGATACCCTTACTTATGAGGTGGGCCACGTAGAAAGCTTTCTGTACACTGGAAGCAACATTGTGGTCAAAAGTAAGGTTGCTATCAACCTGGGTGCTCAAATCCCTCATGACAGATTGCATGCTTAGGACATTGTGATTAATGTGATAATTTTTGGGGGCGTCACTCTTCCCAAAGGGATGATGATACATTTTTTGGTATTCAGCTTGAGGTCATGTTTCTGGTACCAATCATTTGTTTGAGTGAGACCCTCTTCCTCTTCTATACTCTTTTAACAGTGACACTTTTTTTCTTAATTGCTTTTTAGTTTTGTTTATTCTGTAATTCCATGATGACATTTTATTCCTTCCCTTCCTTTGCTTTATTGCACCATTTTTTTGGTTAGGATTTACCAGTTATTAATCTGGCTGCACAGTGATATATACTGTTTCCTTCTGTTATGTCACATGAATTTCTGTTAATAGTCTTGATTACCGCGTTCCGTTGTTTTAACAGACTTCTAACATTTTGGGTTATATTTACTTTCTGTAATCTATTTCTTTCATCGATCTTAGTGTATCTAGTCATCTCTACAAAATCAAGCAACTCTTCCCTTAGACCATTTTCTTCTAAACTGAGGGCGTAGTCTTTGCTCTCTGTTTCCTGAGGTTATTCTACAGAAAATTCCAGAGCATTTAATTCTTATAGTCTCTCTTCAGCTGCATCATAAGTTCATTAAGCTTTTTATCATGAGACTTAAGCATGTACATCAATGCTATTTCACTAGGTTGAAGAATAAAATTATTTTTGGCAAGCCTATAATTGGGTTTAGGCATTTCACTCAGTTTCACATGAGTCAGGAGGGTTTATAAAGACTGCTCTCATTCTGTCTTCATTTTAAATCTTATGGCCAAAAAATACCTTGCTATATGTAGATTTTCATATCAAAGTAAAGTACATTGAGGTTTTGTTATCAATTGTCTCTGCTGTCATTTCATTTCATGTTTTTTTTTTTTCAAAATTTGAAATTACAACAATCTAATGTACCCCTTTTGACAAAAGGAAGGTATTATATATTGGCAGTATCTTAAATGGTTCAAAATTCATAGCAGGTAATCAGTGTCTGACAACAACATGCATACATATATACAGTTTTACAATTAGAAGATTCTAGTAGCACAGTGGTATAAAGAGGACATGGCAGCTGGTAAGACTAGAGAGAGACATGAATATTAGCTGCTTTTGCTTCACTGTGACTACTTTATCCTGTAATTTATGTAATAGATAGCATAGGTGGGACAGATTTCTGTCCCAGAGACTCCCCCTTTTGTGGACTAGACTACCTCTCCATGTAAAGCAGAATACCTCATTAAACCTTTTTAAGCGCAACCTGGATAACTGGATGGGGAACAGAAAATACACCCTTGGGATCCCACCTGTGTCCCTGCTGGACAGTGCCATAGGGTGCTGACTTGTTGGAACATGGGCTAAATTCTTGGCTAGGCTTGTAAGGGCCTAAGGGCCAATAGCATAGTAACTCCTCATGATCCTATGATAAATATTCACAATATACTACAATGTACTAAAGTGGTTTGGCAGTAAATGAGACCACCTTTATTGTAATCCATTAGATAAAGCAGAATAGATTGGACAAGGTAAGAAAACAACTTGGAATGGAGTGCTTCTTCATTTACAGTATTACTATGAACTGCATCTTGGTTTTATTTATAGAGCTGTTTTAATTTCTGTTTATACACATTAATAGTGTTATGCTGTTTACTATGTAGCATATGCAGGAACTATTTTTGCTGTATGATGATTGCCATGGGCCAACATTTTCCACATGTGTTGCTGCCCACTTTTTTCAATACTGTTTCTAGGGAAAGGGAGTGAAAAATTCAGTAGATACAACGTGGGACTGCCTTCCTGTTGCAAGTGTAAGACTTGTACTTATGACTCAACATTTCAAAAACTAAACTAAATAATTGAGCCAAAAATAGTAA
The DNA here is from genome assembly GCF_019279795.1 of Protopterus annectens. Taxonomy (NCBI): domain Eukaryota; kingdom Metazoa; phylum Chordata; order Ceratodontiformes; family Protopteridae; genus Protopterus; species Protopterus annectens. Next base: position 909,436,704 of record NC_056739.1, on the reverse strand, counting down.
ACTCTGAAATTCACTTTAATACCTTTAGCATTTTTGCAACCTGCACCCACTGACATGGTATTATGGACCTTGTTACACGCCTGCAACTTACAGAGATACTGAGTCCTACATACCTGTACTTCAGAATTAGTGGAATGCTCTCTGACCTCACAGACTCAGACATAATATAACCTCACAATCACATTTTCAGTTCCACTTTTCTTGAGAATTGTAATGAGGGTCCTTGGTATTTCAGCACATGCCCAAATGATAGCATAGCTTGAACAGAAGAGGCTAAATAATAAGCCACAGAACCGGATAACGTGGAAACAGCCACAGAATAAACCAGTTATGCATTCAGGTGATAGTGAAGTCTCCCTTTGCTTCATTGTGATAAGCAGGGTAGGATGATTAGGTATGACACAGTGAGAATATTCTTGCCCTGTGCATGCAGGTAATAGCACTTAGTGGGGATTATTTTCTCTAGACTTTTATTCACACAACTTCAGGATGCTGTGAGTTTCATTATGCATACCAAATACTTATCTTATGTTTGGTAATATCTTGATCATATTTCTCTCTCCTGCTATCTCATTTCTTTAATGTCCTTAAGTTTAAATCATTGCAAAATGATAGAAAGGTTAACTGGAATTTAAAAAGTGGGATCATCAAGAAGGAAAGAAGGAAGAATGGCTCAAGTATCAAGAGTGAAGGTAGACAAGTAATGTGACTGAGGTAGACTCACTAGGCTAGGGAAGCTGAGCTCAGATATCAAGAGTGAAGGTAGGCAAGTAATGTGACTGAGGCAGAATCACTAGGCTAGGGAAGCTGAGCTCAGATATCAAGAGTGAAGGTAGGCAAGTAATGTGACTGAGGTAGAATCACTAGGCTAGGGAAGCTGAGCTCAGACATCAAGAGTGAAGGCAGGCAAGTAATGTGACTGAGGCAGACTCACTAGGCTAGGGAAGCTGAGCTCAGATATCAAGAGTGAAGGTAGGCAAGTAATGTGACTGAGGCAGAATCACTAGGTTAGGGAAGCTGAGCTCAGATATCAAGAGTGAAGGTAGGCAAGTAATGTGACTGAAGCAGACTCACTAGGCTAGGGAAGCTGAGCTCAGATATCAAGAGTGAAGGTAGGCAAGTAATGTGACTGAGGCAGAATCACTAGGCTAGGGAAGCTGAGCTCAGATATCAAGAGTGAAGGTAGGCAAGTAATGTAACTGAGGCAGAATCACTAGGCTAGGGAAGCTGAGCTCAGATATCAAGAGTGAAGGTAGGCAAGTAATGTGACTGAAGCAGACTCACTAGGCTAGGGAAGCTGAGCTCAGATATCAAGAGTGAAGGTAGGCAAGTAATGTGACTGAGGCAGAATCACTAGGCTAGGAAATCTGAGCTCAGATATCAAGAGTGAAGCTAGGCAAGTAATGTGACTGAAGCAGACTCACTAGGCTAGGAAAGCTGAGCTCAGATATCAAGAGTGAAGGTAGGCAAGTAATGTGACTGAGGTAGAATCACTAGGCTAGGGAAGCTGAGCTCAGATATCAAGAGTGAAGGTAGGCAAGTAATGTGACTGAAGCAGACTCACTAGGCTAGGGAAGCTGAGCTCAGATATCAAGAATGAAGGTAGGCAAGTAATGTGACTGAGGCAGAATGACTAGGCTAGGAAAGCTGAGCTCAGATATCAAGAGTGAAGGTAGGCAAGTAATGTGACTGAAGCAGACTCACTAGGCTAGGAAAGCTGAGCTCAGATATCAAGAGTGAAGGTAGGCAAGTAATGTGACTGAGGCAGAATCACTAGGCTAGGGAAGCTGAGCTCAGATATCAAGAGTGAAGGTAGGCAAGCAATGTGACTGAGGCAGACTCACTAGGCTAGGGAAGCTGAGCTCAGATATCAAGAGTGAAGGTAGGCAGGTAATATGACTGAGGCAGAATCACTAGGCTAGGGAAGCTAAGCGCAGATATCAAGAGTGAAGATAGGCAAGTAATTTGACTGAGGCAGACTCACTAGGCTAGGGAAGCTGAGCTCAGATATCAAGAGTGAAGGTAGGCAAGTAATGTGACTGAGGCAGAATCACTAGGCTAGGGAAGCTGAGTGACAAGAAAGAGATACTACGAAGGGCAGAGACATGCAAAGTAGTTTTGGGGAGTATCTGTATAAGGAATGGTACAGGCCAGAAAGGGGTCTACTATGAGCTCATAAAAGAGATCCCCGACAAACTGACTGAAACAGTCAAACTCCCCGAAAACTGCACTAGCTTATTCTGTGGGGAAGAAATCATGAAAAGTTTTCTTTTTGGTTGTAAGTCTCTTTATGTCCCCAATGTAGGGGACTTAATCTCCACACCCTTACTCATATACTAACTACCAACTCCATGTTTGAGCAATATCAGAGAAAAAAAGCAGTCACACACTAAAGGTGAAATGCAGCGTACATAACAACTGTGAATTCACATCAAAGCAGCTAAGCATGTAAAAGCATTGTGGGTGGTACATTTTGGGGACTTTGCCTTTAACAGTACACTGCCAGGCAAGTAGATTCAGTGACATGTAAATATTCCATAAGGGAGTCGCCAGTAAAATGCACTAAGGAGAGCTCAACGGAGAAATAAGTCAGATGGCTACAGCGAATGTTGAGTAAAGGGAATAGGTTCATAGGTTCATAGGTTCATACTGGGCTATCTGCCCTAGGGCATTTATAAGCCTAGCCAGAGTGTGTTTGGCTTTCACCACCCATTTTAAATTAATTTTGCTATGCCCTTTTTCGAGGTTAGTATACTGTGCCTCTGTCTAACAGTGACACAGAAGTGATACCCGGGGTAAACCTATGATCTCCCATCCACTCATCAAGATTCCTCTTGAAGAGAGTCAATGAGGGACTCTGCCTAACCTGGACTGGGATTTTATTCCAGAGTGAAGGGAGCCTCTGGGTTATGAATCTGTCCCTCCAGCATGTCCTATTTATTTCAGTGCTGAGGTTCAAGTCTCTCGAGCACGTAGCTCGATGGGATTTGGATTTTCTGAGCTGCAGCATGCCCATTAATTCCGGGTTGGACATGGCTTTATACGTCAGGCACAGATCGCCTCTGAGCAGGCGGTATGCCACTGAGTAGAGCTGGAGTTTCTTTAACCGGGCAGCATGTGGCATCTGTTTGAGCCCTTTGATCCTCTTGGTGAGGTACTTTTGGGGTCTTTCCAGTTGCTGCAGGTGTCTGGTAAGGTACATCCCAAAAGGGGCATTGTACTCAATTATGGGCCTGATGAGGGATGAGTAAAGAGGCACGATGACCTCCCCTGATCTAGATGTGAATCCCTTCAAGATTAGGTGGGTTATATAAAATGTTTTTCTAACCACTTTGGCCACGTGGTTGTCAAATGAGAGATTGCTATCAACATGGGTCCCTAATTACTTCTTCTGTACTTAATGGATTACCATCTATGCAGTAATTTGTGGGCACTTTGTTTTTGCCAAAGGGGATGACTATACACTTTTTGGCATTTAGCTTGAGGCCTTGGCTCTGGCACCAGCTGTCTGCTTCTATGAGGCCCTTCTGGAGGATGCTTGTGTTGGCTGGAGAGTCGATTATGGTGCCCAGTTTGCAGTCATCTGCGAACTTGGTCAGCCACAGTCCTTCCATGTTGGCCTGTACCTCCGAGAAATATATACCGAACAAGAGAGGTCCCAGGACTGAGCCTTGTGGGATGCCACTTGTAACTGGTTTGGAGTCTGACATGGCTCCAGCAATTCTATCCATGTGGGTTCTGTCCTTGAGCCAATTTGCAACCCATCTAGTGACGTAGGGGTTATATTTAAGCTGGTGAGCTTATCTATAATGCCCGTGTGGGGTATTGTATCGAAGGCTTTTGCGAGGTCCAGGTAGGCTGTGTGGACCACCTTCCCCTCGTCAATGGCCTTGGTGACTGTTTCAAAGAAATTGACCAGGTTTAAGAGGCAGGATCTGCCCTTAACAAAGACAAACTGGGTAGGATCCAGTGTCTGTAGGTCCCCAATATCTTTATTTATGAGGTCCATGATGATCCTTTCCATAGCTTTGCAGACCAAGCTAGTCAGGCTTATGGGGCGATAGTTTCCAGGATCCATTGAGGCACCACCTTTGTGGAGAGGGACCACTGTTGCTGTACGCCACTCTTTGGGTACATATCCTGTAGTAAGGCTGAGATTGAACAGTAGTTTTATGTTTGGGTTTAGCTCTTCTTGGAGTTCGTGTAGGACACAGCCCGGGACACTGTCTGGTCCCATTGATGCTGTGTTTTTTGCTTTGGAGAGGGCGGCTCTTACCTGAGCATCTGAGATGTCAGGGGCGCAGCACTCTGCTGGGATAGATATTTGCCCTTTTGGTGGGGAGAGGGGGGGGAGTTTGCACTGAACCTGTCAACTAGGATGTTGGCAATGTCTGTGGGTTCTGTGCATTTTTTTGTCATTTTGGACTAATTCTGAGCATATCTGGGAATTCCCACCCAGGTTCCTAACATAACTAAAGAAAGCCTTGTGATTATCCTTAGTGTCCTGTGAAATTTTTCTCTCGAAGCTGGCCTTAGATGATTTTATGAGTGCCCATAGTTTTTTGCTAATACTGATCAGAGATGCCTTCCCTTTTTGGGATTTTGCTCTATCATGTAGTAGCTTCCACCTTCTATTGTATAGTTTGTTTATGGCTGGGGTCCACCAGACAGGACGTCTGCCTTTGGAGGATTGGGTCTTGGTTTTATTTGGGATTGCATGATCCATGCATTCCTGAAGGTGTTCATAGAATGCATTTATAAAGGATTCTGCAGTCTGGGCTGTATTTTCCACAGGCCCGAGGGCTTTGAAGGATTCCACCTCAGTTTTGAGGAGTGTGACATTTGCTTTAGAGAAGTTTTTCACTGTGGTTTTCTGGGCAGGGGGTGGGGTCGGGATGTGAATATCCAGTGAGATTAGTTTATGGCCTGATCTTACCAGTGAGGGATACACTTCTGTTCTAGAGCATAGAGTCCCCATGTTGGTGATGATCAGGTCCAGTATGTTTTCCCCCTCTTGTGTGAGTGGTAACAAGTTGTTCCATAGCATTTGAGTTTATAAATTCTAGGAACCTTTGGGCTAGGGTGTTGGAGCTAGAGTAATGCTCCCAGTCTATGTTTGGGTAGTTGAAGTCACCCAATATATTGGTGTTTGGAGAGACCTTCATATTTTCCAGTGTTCTCAGGAAGGCCAAGTGGGGTTCCTGGGTTTGGGAGGGTGGTCTGTAGCAGGCTATAAACTGGAAGGCAGTTTTACCCACTGTTAGTTGCACATGGATAGTCTCTGATGCTTCATGCTGTGCCACCAACCTGGAGGTGTGGGTATCTTTGATGAATATTGATACGCCCCCACCATTTGTGGTTCATTCCAAGTTTTGGGGCCGAAAAGCATGGTATGAGGTATAACCTGGTAGTGCTGGGGTGCTCTCGGGAGCCTTGAACCAGGTTTCTGTTACTGCACAGATATCAATGTTCTCCATGCTAAGGAGAGTTTCGAGTGCGTGCATCTTGAGGTTTAGAATTCTGGCGTTGAGTAGCATTACTCTTAGTTTCTTATCCCTTGTGATACCTATGGAGGTGGGTTTGTCTTTTGAGCCTTGTCTAAAAAAGGCACTATGGGGGTAGCAAGAGCCTTTGCCAATATCCGAAAGCCCAGGGGTGACAGGTGCAAGCCATCCCTAGCGAAGCATCGTGGCTTGTCGAGCATGTCATTCCAGGCTGACAGGCATTGGATCCCCTTTGAATGACACCAATACTTAAGCCAATTGTTGAAATTCATCATCTTGTCTTCATATTGTGGCATCATTCTTGGTGGGGGTAAGATGCTACTCAAGGTCAGGGTCATACTGGCCTGGGCTACATGCTCAGAGAGCTCATCTATGTCTCTTTTCATGTAGTCCAGGGAGGTACATCTCAGGTCATTCACACCAGCATGGACAATGACTGAGTCATATTTGTACTTGCCTTGGAGTGACCTGAGTGCTTGTGTTATGTGGCGGATCCTAGTGCCCGACAGGCAGCTCACCATGACCTACTCCTTGTTCAGCCTGGTGAGTGGGACGTCAATGCGCCTGACGATAGAGTCACCTATTACAAGTGTATCAGGTGTGTTGTTTAGCCTTAAGGGCTGTGACTGTTCGGCACACTGGCTTTGTGAGTTATGTGTTGCACGTGTTTTGTTTTGGGGTAGTGGTTGCTTGGGTGTCTGCTTTGGAGGTCTCTGCTGCTTAGGCAGGCTTTTATTTAGAGCCTCCGAGTATGTTTTTGTGTGTTTATGTGTTTGGTTTGCTGTCGTGGTAGGTCTATGTGAGACTGGAATTGTAGTGAGTGTGGTTTCCTTCTCCTCCTGACTGGTTACGCCAGTACTGAGGTGAGAGAGCTTAGCCTCCAGTTTGGCTATATGGTTGTATCTCTCACATGTGTTGGAATTTGTTGGGAGGAGGAGAGGGTTGTCTGTGTACATGAGGCAGTTGTAACATTGCCTCAAGATTCCCAGATTCACCAGCTGGACTGGAGAGGAGATTGACAACTGACCTTTGGACATGCTAGAATAGTATTGGGAATTCCTTTATAATTGAAAAAAAGGGCAAATGGGGAACAAGGTACTCAAGGGGAATTTGTGAGGGTGTAGTGCTTTACATTTTTTAGTGATGACTTATATAATTGCTTTAGTGAGCAAGTGCCAGGTAACTTAAATGCAATGTGTTACAGGTAACTTAAATGCAAAAATGACAAACAGTAACTTTCTTTCAAGTGAAACAAAGAAATAAGTACAGTAAGCAATGCAGATAACACTAGGGATCCACAGAAGCACTGAAAAGCCATGTTTTAGGTGAAATTAGTGTTTCATGGAAATAACAAGCAAACAACCAGCATACAAACAAAGCTAGATTCAGCAGGCCTGGATCTAGTCTCTGCTATAGCAAACAAGGTGTACCAATTTCAGTAAGAAACAGTTCAAATATGCAGGCACTATAAGCCTTTAACCAGGAATTCCCAGCTCAGAAGGGCAGAGAATAATATGTAAGAGGCAAAGAAGGCTGGAGTAAAAGCAATTTCAAATCATGGTAAGCCGTTATGGAGGCAGGCATGATGGCAAGTAGCAGCTAGCAGAAATGGAGGAAGACATATGAACGTGATGAGGAAGAAAGGAAAGGAGACAAAATGGGTAGGATATGGAATGAGAGTCAACATGTGGGTAGAAATACAAGTAATGTAATTAAAAGTACTGGGGATGCAAATGGAAAGTGGAAGAGGTGGTAAAAAATTCAGAAGTTGGTAGAGGAAAGGAGAGAGTGAAATAAAAGACAACATGAAGGTGGGTGCTTATTGTGTGTGATGAACAGTGAAAGTCAAGGAGAGAAAGAGGAAATATATGAAAACACTGAAGAGTTTGAAGGTCAGACGGCAGGAAGGAAAGAAGGAGATTTAATCAAGTCATATAGCAGTATGGGCATTCCTTTATAACTGTGGTTAGATGATGAAGTAACAGACAGCGATGTGTGCCTGCAATCTAAGGAGCGTTTAGATGATGAAGTAACAGGCAGCGATGTGTGCCTGCAATCTAAGACACCTCACTTTAGACAGTGATCATTAGGCCATACCAAGTTGCATGGAAAGAAAGGTGGAGAAACAAATAATCTGGATGACAAAACAGTTTAGACTGGATTGTAGAGGGTAACAAAAGGTGAGGAATGTTTGCAAAGGGAAGGATACAGGAAAGAAGATGGCATGGGTGCAGACAGAACAAGAATTAGAGGGGATTTGTGCAATTAGTGTTTCACAGAGACAGTAGTGGGAAAACAGTAACGATTGCGAGAAGAGACTCAGGAAATCATGCCAGCACAAAGCTATAACTTATCACCGGATGAGCAGAATAAAGCTGAGACTGGCATGGAGGAGATACCTGCACAGGATTAGACAAACAGGTTGGTCTCCTCCTGTCTACATAATTATATGTTTATATGTTCATAGAGCAGGAAGGGCAGTAAATTCATTAAATTACTAGTTGATCTGATTGCACACCATGAGAGAATGGCCTTTTTATATTGGTAAATAAAAATTTAATTTACTCGATGCAGAAGTACCTTTACAAGTGATAGAGCTAAGCCTGATATGCTATTTCAGGAGTTTGGTGAGGAATAGTCAGAAACTGAAAAGTGAAATTCTGACTTTATCCTTTAAATTATCAAATGCATTTTGTAGAGTCGGTCTCAGTAGTTTCTCTGATTTATATACTGTAATGAGTGGATAAAAGTGCTACTTCATTTTGTTGTTCAGTATTAAGTATGTTTTTGTTACTGTCACTGCAAACTAAATCAATAAATAATTCAAGCAAACAAGTCCATCAATAAACAAAGTGGATCCTGTCTGGACTGCAAAAGGAGGGCCTTTTGGCTTATTTTACCCTTCCTGCTGGTGCTGTTTCCAAGGGGGTTGGTCTCCATCAGTTAAATACAAATGGTGCATTCTCTATATATTGTATATAGTGTCAGCAATCTATATTATTTTTCTGTATGTGCAGCTAGGTGGGATAATTTTTGCAGGTGATTATAGGCACATTACAATAGCTATAGTGGTTGCATATTGAGAAATACAAAAACAGAAATGAACTATACCAGGTAGATGTTTTCTCAAAATACTGGCTTAGGCATGTTTGATTCTCAAAGTGTCTTATATTTACCTGTATATCTGTGTATGTGCATTCATTAAGATGACATACATAAAATGCTAAAACAGCAAGAGTTTTTAGACTGTCTCTGCAGTCAGTAGTAAAGAAATGAAGAAATGTTCACAAGAGATAGTCCTGAGTTGAATGACATGCAAATGTGTTCAAAATACCTGTTATGTAACAGTTAATGGGTTCATTGAGTGCAAGCTCACAGCTGAATGACCTTACCCTAGTAACAGTGAACTGAATGAAACATGGAGCTAAAGTGAAAAGGTTAGTACCGAACCTTATATTTTCCACGTGCAAAGAACCCAGCCTACATTTTTGCATGTAAGTGGACTGGCCATTAAGAAAAGAAAAGACCTGTTCAGAAACACAATACATTCTTTTGTAGCGTTCCATTCAAACTATAGTATTGCCATTTCATGACCCTACATTTTTTTAAAGTCTGATCTTATATAATAGAAGGGGTCGCTTATAAGAAGACAGTGCCTACATACAGAGCCTGGAGGCAGCTCAGATGAAAATGATACTGTAAACAGCACTGAATGATGGACAAGGTTCTTCAGGATGGAAACCAGTCATTTTGAAAGCATTCTTTTTTTTTTTTTTTTTTAAATGCAAGCATTTTTGCTCTTTCAAACCTTTCCCAGAAGTATAACTAATGTCTTTTTCATGAAATGGACAGCACTTGGGAAGCTAGAAAGACTGGTTTCATCATTTTCTTATCTTTCTGTAGAAATGGTAATGCAATAAAATATGTAAATCTTTTTTATAGAGAAAAGACCACGTCGATCAATAAGAGAAAGATAGCTGGTATAATTTCTTTCTGGTGGATCACTTAGTCACATTAAATCTAGAAAACATGTTCTGTCAGATTAAGACATATATGCAATTGATGTGATGAGAGATACTGCACTATACTGTAAGGAAGTTCTGTAATGGAGCTGGAACCCTCACCTCTCTAGAGAGAGAATGTTTTTTTTTCCCCTTTGGCTTTTATGTATCATTTTCTTTGAAAGAATGAAATACAAAGTAGCGAGTGATATCTGGAAAGTGTAACAAGTTAACACACCTGTTAGTTTAAGCAAACATGAATAAGCAGAGCCTGTTGCCTCCAACAGTTGGGCTTGACTGAAATGAGGCTGCCTCACCCAAATAACTGCTTAATATTTTGAATTGCTTGGTATTTGGTTTGAGCCTATCATGTCTTTTAAGAAGGCTTGTGTTATAAGCCGCATTAGAAAATTAATACTTGTTACAACATGAGCAGCTTTTTTGCCTTCACATCTGGCAATACCTCTCAACTTCTCAGCTCAAGAATTCTGGATAAAGCCAAAAATAATGGAGAGACAGAGGCCCATACCAGGGACAGCTTTTAATTATTGCTCTTATAAACTTAGAAAGTTGATAGAGTAACACATTTTGCATTTGCATACATTTTCTGAAGACATGAACTCTGAAACTCAAACATCTCTTATTATTCAATATTCACAGACCTCTCAACCTTTTACAGTAAGAAATCTGGACAAGACTAAAATAATGGGGGACTAAGACCCAAAAATAGGGACAGATTTTAAATATTGCTCTTATAAACTTAGAAAGTTGCTAGAACAAAATATATTGTGCTACTGTCCATTTTCTGAATAATATGAAGTCTGAAACTCAAATGTATGTCATTATTTAAGGATTTCAATCCTCAGTGGTTACTCAGAAAATCACAGATATTATGAGGAAAACTTAAAAATATGAGGCAAAAATCTAGACATTTTGTGAAAATCCGGACAATTGAGAGGTATGTTCAGTAATTTCAATCTTCAATGATTTCCAAGGAAATCACTAATTTAATATTTTACAAGGGACAAAACAAAAGATATAAGGCAACAATCTGTACATTCTGTGAAGTTCTGAACAGTTAAGTGGTATTATGACACAAATGCAATATGCTTTAGTTATGCTTGTAGCTGACTCTGTAATAAGAATGGATGAACCACTATTAATCAGAGGCCTCTCCTCAACAATCAAATCTGATTTGATGGTTCTATATAAAAAAGGACTTATCATAAAATGTATTTTGTTTGTGGATGCTTTAGCCACACATTGCTATTTTACTCACTTGCACTGGGATCAGTGTAGCCCCTTTATAAGAGATCATGTCAGTCACAGGAAAGTCAAATTATGGAGGCCAATGCAAAATATCTGTAGCAGCACAGTCAGACTAACATACATATAGTTGCAAGTATAGAAAACTTCTGGAAGAGCCTCGTGTTGATCAAGAATGAATGCAGGAATGGTTAAGGAGAGGCGAATTAAAACCAAGAAATGAAAGGTTAATATTGTCATCCTAAGATAGTGGGCTACGTACACGCTGGTTTACAAAGTCCACTGAACATGTGGGATAAACAGACAAATGTAGGTTTTGTAAAACCGAATTGGAAACAGTCACACACCTTGTTGCTGATTGCGACACACTAATTGCAGAAGGACTGCATACTGAAAGGCATAATAATGTGGCGAGACTGTTGCACTGGGGATTGTGCAAACATTATGGTGTTGAAGTGGCTGAAAAACACTGGAAACATGAGCCACAATGCATCATAGAAAATTATAAAGTTTATATCACATGAGATCATCCATTACCAACAGTTCAAAAGATAGATGCGAAAAAAACGATTAGAGTGGTGAAAGAAAATAAGACAAAAGTAACAATGATCATTAAAATCGCCACACCCAGTGACTACAGTGTCTTGCGTACAGAGAGACACAAAGTCATAAACTACCAGAATCTGCAGGCAGAAATGAGAGCAATGTGGAAGAAAGATACCCAGACAGTTCCAATAGTAGTAGGAGCAACGGGTCTTATAAAAATTAATTTGCAATCATATTTAGATATGTTACCAATCCATGTAACTCCATACGAATTGCAGAAAGAGTCATTACTGGGCACATTGCGGGTGCTCTGAAAAGCACTTTTGGCTGACATGAAAGATTGAAACAATACTAATTTCATGAACTTTAATCGTACCTTGACTTAGGAATGGGGTCCATTCCTGTCATGGTATTAGAAACCCAAAAGACTTGGAGAAATGATAAATAGCAGTAAAACAAAAGGCATTTTTACAATATGGTCTTGCAAAGCTTTAAAAATGTTGCTCTTACTGGATAAGGTGCTGATGCTAATGTCATATAATCACTTTCAGTGTCACTTCTGAAGCAGAGTAGAATGTTAAATGATATGTATATTTTATTTTGGCTATGTTTGTCTAACATTTGCATGCATGCACAAAGACACACACAGCAGAGAACAAATCAGTTTAGATTTGGCCCTGAAAAAGTTAAGCCAGCTGAATGTAGATTTGACTCTGAAAAGTTAAGAAGCTAGCTGGAATTTGGGTAGGTTGGCGGGTCATGTCCACACACTCTCCCACCACATATATGGGCATACAAGTTTACAAGGAATGTGAGTCTACTTTAATGAAATAGTGAACTAAGCAGCAGAATGAGGGTTGTGCTGTAATGTGATTGAGGTTTTGTAGAGCATAATGAGTAGAGTTTTCCAAGGGGTAAACTTGACTAAAGAAAAATGTGTTTCTGCCTTACAGAGCTTGGAAGCAAAGGAAATTGTGTTAATGCCTTACTCAAAATTAGAAGCTAAGAGGATGTGTTTCTACCTGGTAAAATTTGGAAACCAGAAGCGTATCTGTATCTCTTCTAGATGGCTTCAGAGAGGGGGTAACTCTATCCAGCTGCTGGAAGTATATATTTAGGCCACTGTTTTTTTTTTTTTTTTTTTTTTTTTTTGCTAAAATGAAAACCCAGGGTATAAAATGGAACTGTTTATTTGTGGACATTTGTTCTCATCTTGTCACTTTAAAGGTTGTCTTTACATATCTAGCAGAGTACTTCCCTGGGAATCTTTAAAACAAGGCTGAAAATTTGATTGCAAAGTTTCACCTTGGATATGGGGAGGAAGTTTTACTTAATGGTGGGCATTGTTAATCTCATATCAGTCCTGAGTGATGTGGATGAGCTTCTCGGTGGTCTCCTTGGCTTTAGAAGACCCTATGAACTTATGAGCCATTCTTTAAGTTATTGCCATAGAAGCCTATTGGAGGGCTACAGACTTTGTGATTTTTGTTGAGCAAGTATCAGGCAAGAAGATAGACTAGTGTAGAGCAAAGGGACCTAATAGTTTTGACTGATTTATGAATGAAGCAACTCCATTCTGTCTCTGTTTTGGAAAGCTTCTCTTTAGTAAAGATATTGTTGCCTGTAAACCATGCCTGTTTGGCAATTTTGGCAAATAAACAATAATCTGCCACTATATATCCATATATATTTTGACACACATACACACATTTACACAGCCAGTTAGGCAGGCAGACAGATAATAACTTTATTCAGCATGCAATAGAAAACCAGTCTGAAAGCCAACTTCACAGATTTACAGGGACAAAATAAAAATGCTTATCTTCAGCTTGGGAAACATCATACATCAGGATAAACATATCATGTGAGCAGTCCTACTAGGAAGCAAAAACTCCAAATATGGAATGCAGAAAATTTTCACCATTCAGGTTAATGCTATCTGACACTCTCTTCTTGCTGTTTTTTCCTTGTAGTACAAATCATTTCTTGGCTCAAAATATTGGTATGACATTCCATTTTTGTTATTGTTTTTTTCCCAATCTACTCTAGTTCAACGTTTTGTATTTTCTTCCCAGTATGACTTGTTAAATTTGACATGATCTCTCTGGAGTTCAACCAAATCAAGATTATTTATCATTATATGTGGTGAGGCGGTTAGCGTTGTCGCCTCACAGCAAGATGTTCTCCAGTTCGATCCTCGGTTGGGGTGCCTTCTGTGTGGAGTCTGCATGTCCTCCCTGTGGTCGCGTAGGTTTCCTCCGGGTGCTCTGGTTTCCTTCCACATCCCCAAGACATGCTGTAGATAGATTGGACACTCTAAATTGGCCCTAGGTGTGTGCATGTGTGCCTTCTGTGGAAGGTTGGGAGCCGGGCTGGCAACTCAACACTGTAAAAATCTACTGCCAATCATGATCGGACAGGTAATCCACTGTGGTGATCCCTAACTGGGAAAAGCCAAAACAATTGGCTAAGCTTCTGGTGTCATTCAAAGGGGATCCAGTGTCTGTCAGCCTGGGATGAAATGCTCGACAAGCCAGGTTGCTTCCCAAGAGACGGCTTGCACCTGTCACCCCTAGGCTTTCGAATACTGGCCAAGGCTCTTGCTGCCCCCATAGTGCCTTCTTTAGGCAAGGCTTAAAAGTCAAACCCACCTCCGTAAACAGCACAATTAACAAAAAACTGAGGCTTATGCTACTCAACGCCATGAGTTTAAATCTCAAAATGCATGCACTCGAAGCACTCCTCAGTATGGAGAACGTCGACATCTGTGCAGTAACTGAAACCTGGTTCAATGCTCCAGAGAGCACCCCAGCACTACCGGGCTACAACTCATACCACATGTTTTGGCCACAGAACACGGACCGAAACACAAAATGAGGGGGTGTATCCATATTCATCAAGGATACGTACACCTCCAAGTTAGTGGCGCAGCATGATACCTCTGAGATCATCCATGTGCAACTAACATCGAGCAAATCTGCAGTGCAAATTGTAACCTGCTATAGATCACCCTCCATGACCCAGGACCACCACTCCACCTTTCTGGAGGCTCTGGAAAACATGAAAGCCCTACCGTACACCCTGATAATGGGCAATTTCTATTACCGTACCATTCACTGGGAATACTACTCGAGTACAAATTCCCAGGCCCAACGTTTCCTGGAATTCATCAACTCAAATGCCCTGGATCAGCTGGTAAACTCCCCTACCAGAGGTGAAAACATATTGGACCTGGTCATCACCAACATGGGCGACAGGTGTTCCACACTGGAGGTCAACCCGTCACTGGTTAGATCAGACCACAAACTAATCACTCTGGATGTCCACACCCCACCACCACCCCCAACTAAGGAAACCACAGTAAAAAACTTTTCTAAAGCAAACTTCACCTTACTTAAGACAGAGGTGGTAAGTTTCACAGCCCCCACACTAAAGGATAACACTGCCCAAGATGCAGAAACCTTTACAAATGCACTCTGTGAGCACCTACAAGGATGCATGGATCGTGCCATCCCTAGCAAAACCAAGACTCACTCCTCTAAGAGAAGGAAACCAGTTTGGTGGACCCCTGCAATAAACAGGCTATACAATAGAAGGAGGAAACTAGTTCAGAAAAAAAGCAAATACCTGATCAGTATCAGTAAGAAACTGAGGTCCCTCATGAAATCATCTAAGGCTAACTTTGAAAGAATAATAACCAAGGATTCAAAAGTTAACCACAAAGCCTTCTTTAGCTATCTTAAGAATCTAAGTGGCAACTGACAGATATGCACTGAACTAGTGCAAAATAGCACAAAATATACTGAACCTACTGATACTACCGACATCCTGGCAGATAGATTCAGTGCAAACTTCACCCCCCTCTCACCTCCAAAAGGGCCCACAACAATACCGGAAAAGTGTAGTGTCCCAAAAATCACAGAAGCACAGGTGAAAACAGCCCTTTCAAAAGCCATAAACACAGCGTCAATGGGACCAGATGGCATCCTAGACTGCGTCTTGCATGAACTACAGAATGAACTAACCCCCCCACCTAAACACGCTTTTCAACCTCAGCCTCTCCACAGGCTATGTGCCCATAGAATGGTGCACAGCAACGGTTATTCCTCTCCACAAAGGAGGGGCCACAACTGACCCTGGTAACTATCGCCCCATAAGCCTGACTAGCCTGGTCTGCAAGGCTATGGAGCACATCATCATGGAACTCGTTAACAAAGACATTTGGAACCTCCAAACACTTGACCCGACCCAGTTCAGCTTTGTTAAGGGCAGATCATGCCTACTAAACCTAGTTGACTTCTTCGAGACAGTCACCAAGGCCATAGACAAGGGAAAGGTGGTTCACACAGCCTACCTTGACCTTGCCATAGCTTTCAACACCATTCCCCACTCGGGTATTACAGAAAAACTCACCAGCCTGAACATAAACCCTTACGTCACGAGATGGGTTGCCAACTGGCTTACAGACAGAACTCACACGGTAAGAATAGCGGGCTCCAGGTCCGACTCTAAACCAGTTGCCATGCAGTAAACAGGAGTGGGGTGTTTTAAGTTTTACTGCCATGCTGTAAGCAAAGCTCCATCTGAAGCATTCAGGATTAAGCAGTTGAACATTTTTGATTTTGTGTGTGTGTGTGTGTGTGTGTGTGTGTGTGTGTGTGTGTGTGTGTGTGTGTGTGTGTGTGTGTGTGTGTGTGTGTGTGTGTGTGTGTGTGTGTGTGTGTGCGTGTGTGTGTGTGTGTACTGTACAGTTAGGAACAAGCTGTGGGTTTGACAAGGGGTGTGTGTGTGTTCCTGCAATGCCATACATCTAGAATTTCATAATTCTTATTCTTGTAAGGCATTACAGTTTCAGAAAATATTATGTCCTTTTTAGCCCACCTATTAGGGACAATCCAGGAGCATTCTCTAAGTACATTGCTCAGTGTCACACAAGGCAAATAGGGGTAGAAAGAGTCCAGTCCTGTAACCTTGACTATGGGAAGCAGCTTATTAAGTGCTTGGAGACTTAATCCTTTGTACCATTTGCCATACCTTCACTAATGTCTTAATTTTCAGATAATTTTCCTGAGGATTACAGTCTGTCAATAATCACTAACTCAATAGACCCAAACAGAAAGCTCAGAGACACTCCAAGGCTGTGGATGTAAATAAAGTTCTCAAATAAAAACAATTCCAAGTAGTAAACTCCAACAAATCCAATGGACGAAGTTTGAAATAAAGATTGATTTATTATGCAGAGTTAGGTTAGTGCTTTCACCCTGTTGGGCTTCCTCAGACCTTTAATACATACAAAAAAGGGGACAAAGAATATATAGCCACCTAGATAAGACATCACTTCCTGCAAATAATCTATTTAAAAACTAAACAGTTTGGCCAGTGGATATCCTTTTTAGATGTATATATAGAGAAGTTACCGAACGGGCTACTCAACACTTGAGTTTATAGGAAGCCTTGCTATAAGAACTCCCTTCTTCACAGGGGGAGTATGCATCGTAGTTATGTTTTTAACAACATAGTGAAGGGGCAGGCCATACGTGCATCATGTTTGAACCCAACACAGACAGGGTTTGAGAGAGAACTATCCCATCTATGTGAAAGGTTAGCAGACAGGTCTTATAGTCTTGTTGTGTCTTTCGGCTTATCCCGGTTAGGGGTCACCACAGCGCAACTCTGGTCCGCTAATGTTTGGTAGTGGATTTTTACATGCCGAGTTACCAGCCCTGACGCACAACCTTCAACGAAGGCATGCCCATTCATGCATGCCTCCACACAGGAGACGCTCTAGCTGAGAGTCGAACAGAACAACGTCTTGCTATGAGGTGACAATGCTACCACAGCACTACTACCGCGGGTACAGATCTTATATACCTGCATCAATCTCTATCAGACAGGTCTTATAGTCTGATAGAGATTAATGCAGGTATTGAGAGGGCCCAGTTGTTGAGAGACAATGTTGCACGACCTTATTTTTCAGACAGGAGTGATCCCACCTGTCTTGGTACAACAGAGCATCCAAACACTTGGAAATCCACAGTCAGAGTATCCCTTAACTACACACAGGACATTGGCCCAGTTAAAAATGTCTTCCATAGGAATTGGGGAGTGTTAATGGCAAATCCTGAGTTAAAGGGACTAGCAGGTATTGAACCTCATTTTGTCTAGAGGAATAAGATGAATTTACAGAGACTATTATGCTATCCTAGAGATCTTAGTGGTTTGAATGAACTTTACTCATCTATAGGTATGCAACCATGTAACAAATGTAACTTTTGTGAATTTGTTTGTGTAGAATCTCATTTCACACATCCCATCACCCTACAATGGTTTGAGTTTAGAGTAACTGCTACTTGTAATGCACAACATGTGGTTTACCTGGCTAAGTGCATAGCCTACAGTGTGTTTAATGTAGGAAAAACTGATAGATGCCTAAGGGACAGGATTAGGGAACACCTGTACAATATACGTATACAATCTCCTAACAATGCACTATCGAAGCATGTTACACACACTAATAACCAGCATACTTTCAAATTCCAGGTCCTACAAGTGAACACACCCAGTACCAGAGGTGGAGACATTAGAAATTACACAGAGAGAATAGAAGTTGACTGGATCATCAGGCTAAGGGCAGACCAGAACACAGGTCTTAATGATAAAGTCTCCATTAAGCCACCTTTGAAAACTAGGAGATTGACTGTCAGATGACACAATATATATTGTTATAACTAATGTCCCTTTCTGATGAGATTTTATGTTGAACTAAGATAAGTTCTTTTATACATTTTAAATTATATAAAACTTGAACATATTTAAATATATTTTTTATAAATTGAAATATTTTTCAAAAACTGCGTTATTTTTGTAAACCAAATTCAAGTATGTATTTTTACTTATGTTTACATTTTTGTATTCATGAATGAATTCATGTATGTTTTTATTTCTATTTTTAGGGCATGTTTATGAGAAGATATATTCTTTGTGTCCCCTTTTTTGTTTGTATTAAAGGTCTGAGGAAGCCCAACAGGGTGAAAGCGCTAACCTAACTCTGCAAAAATAAATCTATCTTTATTTCAAACTTTGGATTTGTTGGAGTTTACTACTTGGAATTGTTTTCATCTGAGAACTTTATTTACATCCACAACCTTGGAGTGTCTCTGAGCTTTCTGTTTGGGTTTATCTTTGTTTTTTAGCATCGGAGCACTTACTCCCTAGTCACTTGCTCTATTGACTTTGTTTTATGCATATTTTTAGTCAGTGACCGAGGAGACATGGCTGACTTAGCAGGAGCAAGTATTGAACTACCTTACAATCCAGAAACAGCCTTACACAGTAGACCGGAACTGTGTAGATTTGTGGAATGTGTTTCATGAAGAGACAACCCCTTGATGACGTTTGTTGTAGAACGAGAAGGAACGGAAGGCGGAACACCTACGGAAGAACTGTCTGGTCTGACTGAGCACTTTGAAATCCTAGAGGCAGACCTACTGAAATTAAAAAAAAATTACAAACTCAAAGACAACATTTTGAAGTGTGCATAAGCTGGAAAATTATACCAAGAGGTCTATGCATTCTAAAAATGCTTACCACAGGAACACTGTACCCTGAATTGCTCTACAAATGGCAGCAAATCAATCTTGAGGTGAGCATTAAGTATATGATGTTGCTTAACAAATTTTTTCTACCTCAAGAAGTGGAACTAAAGGATAAAATAAGAGCTTGTCAGAATTACGTAGTAACTAAATATCCAGCACCAATAGTGGATAGACTTATGGAAAGGCTGCTAGATAATGTATTTTATTTGAAAAGGAGCTTTTAGAACAGAAGCGGGTCAAAATTCAATGTGACACCCTTGATTTTAGAATGGACATGTGTTTCAATGGCCTAGGGCAGATCCTGTGAGGACTGACAGGGCCCGAGGATGTGGTTTGAGTATTTTGAATAGATGTCCTAGCTTTGTCAATGATAATGTAAATAACATTGTCAGTACTGTTAACACTGGACTAGCAAATGACGATGCAGTAGGCATAAATGTAAATAAACATAATATGGTTTCTTCGGATACTGTATTACATGTCTCCACGAATGTTAGCCCAGTTTTATCAATCCCTGAAGAGGGAGGAATTTCTAATAGGGTGGACACCTGTGACGGCAGGGCAGATACATCTAATGAATTAGGCACACATGCCATAGTGAATACAGTTAACTTACAAATTCCTGATGGTATTTCAGCTATTAACTCCAAATCAGTGACAGAACAACTGCATGTAGTTAGGAGGAAAGTCCCTACAACAGGACAGTTATATAGAACCAGCGAGCATACCCCTTTCCCCATCAACGAGGTCTACAGGGGAGGGAGAAACAGGTCTATAAACAGGGGCAGGCAAGGTGTCGGGAGAAGAGCAAGTGGGCCCGACACTCAAGAAGATGTGGGAAAAAATTCCCATACAATAGTCTGGAATATCTCAAATAGAATACTGACTACGGATTAATTGAGTGTCCTTAATAAGGGGCTTTCATTTATACCCTCTGGTAAGAGTAATATAACTGATCTAGTCATTGATACGAAGTTGTTTGTACGTAACATACAGCTTAAGCTACACTATGGACAATAATTAGATGCTAGTAACAACCCCAAATATAAGAAACCTAGTATATATGTACCAGTACTGCACCCTTTATTAGATGCTTTCACTAAAATGGTAGAAGATCTACACAAATTGAGTGGTGAGAATAATAAGAAGAAATGGTTTGGCAACTTAACCCCAAGTCAGAGGACTGCCCTAAATACATTGAGAAATGATGACAAAATAGTAATTAGACCTGCAGACAAGGGGGGACTGGTGGTGGTACTTGATAGAATTCAGTATGAGGAAACCATGTCACAGAAGTTAAGTGATGGAAGGTACTATTCCACTATATACATGGACGAAGTGGAGACACACATTATTAGGATATTTAATATGCTAGAGGATTTACTTATGAGCAGAATGATAGAATATGATCTATATATATTCTTTACTGTAACATATCCACTGATCCCTGTTATCCAAGTACTACCCAAGGTCCATAAAGATTCTCTAAATCGTCCCATGAGACCTATTGTAGCAGGGAGGGGATGGGTCACTGAGCCACTATCCTTGTATATAGAGAAGCAGCTAAGACCTATAGTGGACCAATTGTCACATATTTTGAGAGATACCAAACAGTTCTTACTGGATTTATACAGTAGACTGACCATGCTCCCATCAGGTTTGAATTTAATCCTTGTGAAATTAGACGTCCAGTCACTGTTTACAGTTATACCCAATCAAGATGGGGTAGAAAGCATACACAGATGTTTAAGAGGAAATAGTAATTATACCCTTTCACAAATTGATATGATTTGTGCTTTACTTGAGGTTGTATTAGAAAATAACATCTTTATGTTCAATGACATAATTTACCTCCAGAAGGATGGCATAGCTATGGGCACTTCTTGTGCCAACAGCTACGCCAACCTGGTCATGGCAGATTAAGAGAAAGAAAAGTTATTTGCCTTGGATAGTTTCAGTGAGCATGTGGTCTTTTATAGACGTTTTGTGGACGACCTCTTTCTTCTGTGGACAGGCTCGGACATTGAATTCCAAGGTTTCTATGATGAAATTAACTCACTGACACATTATTTTAATTTTACGATGGAGAAATCTGGCCAGTGGATATCCTTTTTAGATGTATATATAGAGAAGTTACTGAACGGGCTACTCAACACTGGAGTTTACAGGAAGCCTTGCTATAAGAACTCCTTTCTTCACAGGGGGAGTAGGCATCCCAGTTATGTTTTTAACAACATAGTGAAGGAGCAGGCCATATGTGCATCATGTTTGAACCCAACAAAGGCAGGGTTTGAGAGAGAACTATCCCATCTATGTGAAAGGTTAGCAGACAGGTCTTATATTGAGAGAGCGATTAATGCAGGTTTTGAGAGGGCCCAGTTGTTGAGAGACAATGTTGCACAACCTTATTTTTCAGTCAGGAGTGATCCCACCTGTCTTTGTTCAACAGAGCGTCCAAACGCTTGGAAATCTACAGTCAGAGTATCCCTTAACTACACACAGGACATTGGCCCAGTTAAAAATGTCTTCCATAGGAATTGGGGAGTCTTAATGGCAGATCCTGAGTTAAAGGGACTAGTAGGTACTGAACCTCATTTTGTCTACAGGAATAAGATGAATTTACAGGGACTATTATGCTATCCTAGTGGTCTTAGTAGTTTGAATGAGCTTTACTCATCTATAGGTACGCAATCATGTAACAAATGTAACTTTTGTGAATTTGCTTGTGTAGAATCTCATTTCACACATCCCATCACCCTACAATGGTTTGATTTTAGAGTAACTGCTACTTGTAATACACAACATGTGGTGTACCTGGCTAAGTGCATGGCCTGCACTGTGTTTTATGTAGGAAAAACTGATAGATGCCTAAGGGACAGGATTAGGGAACACCTGTACAATATACATATACAATCTCCTAACATTGCACTATCGAAGCATGTTACGCACACTAATGACCAGCATAGTTTCAAATTCCAGGTCCTACAAGTGAACACACCCAGTACCAGAGGTGGAGACATTAGAAATTACACAGAGAGAATAGAAGTTGACTGGATCATCAGGCTAAGGGCAGACCAAAACCCAGGTCTTAATGATAAAGTCTCCATTAAGCCAGCTTTGAAAAATAGGAGATTGACTGTCAGATGACACAATATATATTGTTATAACTAATGTCCCTTTCTGATGAGATTTTATGTTGAACTTAGATAAGTTCTTTTATACATTTTAAATTATATAAAACTTGAACATATTTAAATATATTTTTTATAAATTGAAATATTTTTCAAAAACTGCATTATTTTTGTAAACCGAATTCAAGTATGTATTTTTACTTATGTTTGCATTTTTGTATTCATGAATGCATTTATGTATGTTTTTATTTCTATTTTTAGGGCATGTTTATGAGAAGATTTGTTTCTGTTTAGTTTTTAAATAGATTAATTGTTGGAAGTTATGTCATATCTAGGTGGCTATATATTCTTTGTGTCCCCTTTTTTGTATGTATTAAAGGTCTGAGGAAGCCCAACAGGGTGAAAGCACTAACCTAACTCTGCAAAATAAATCTATCGTTATTTCAAACTTTGTCCATTGGATTTGTTGAAGTTTACCACTTGGAATTGTTTTTATCTGAGAACTTTATTTACATCCACAGCCTTGGAGTATCTCAGAGCCTTCTGTTTGGGTTTATCTTTATTTTTTAGCATCGGAGCACTTACTCCCTAGTCACTTGTTCTCTTGACTTTGACTAACTCAATAGAGTTTTACAATTCTTGTTGTTTAGAAAATGCATGTTGATGCAAAACCTGTTGATCTGTTGACTTTATAAGAGAATTAGAATACTCCTCTTCTTATATGTCAGGAATTTTGATGAACATCTCTGATTTTGTCTCATATTCATGTCCTGCCATTTTTAACTTCATTTTTTTCCTGAAAATCATTGAGAATTACAGCATTTGTTTCAGAGTTCTTATTGTCCAGAAAATGTAGGTGAATGCAACACTTGCTGTTCTGTTAACTTTTTAAATGACGTAGAACTGTCTGGCACTTATGTATCTGAACTATTAATGAATGACAACGTGTAGTGAAAAGTACAGAGCTTGAATCCTTCCAGTTCAATTTGTCTACTGTGGGACAAGCGCAAGTGTCTGAATTAGATGAGGCAAGTGGGAATGTGGGCGAGGATTCTTAATAGTCTCCTGGACTTCATGCCTATTAACTATTTAGGAAAGTATACGTTTCAGTGCATATAAGGAAAATCTCTTCCTGCTCTGTCTTTGATTTTGTAGCTAAGAAGTGGCAGAAGGGATTTACAATTGGTTGCACTGTATGGTTCTGACCCCAGTGAGCTGAGATACATTTCTGGATGATTATTTATGAATTTATTCACTCACTTGATCACAACCAAATATTTGAGGTGTACATTCATACAGGTGGTTGCAGTTAATGGTTGTGTGCATATAAATACTTTGTTGCTGCATACTGGTATAGTTATGGTGTAGAGGAAGGACCTGATTGCATTAAACAACATCATCATCATAAGAACCATGTTCTTTGGGAATGATTCTTGTTTCCTTGTTTTGTTAATTGCTGACAGTGTGTTTATTATTTCACTGTGAATGAACAAGACAGCATGAAGTCTGTATTTAATGTTAATAGTTTTAGTATGAATGCATTTTTAAATTTAGCTTGTGCTGTCTAGTACTTGGTGCAGATGAGTAAAGCAAGGAAATGTTAATGAATTGCTTCCCTTAGTGTAGAGTTTGATTCCCACAACCTTCTTTTGACTACTGTGTTACTCTAATTCAGTTCATCATTCAGTGCTTCTAGGGTGCCTTTAAAAAGGAACACTTTCATGCAGTAGTTGTCCCAGGATGCTAGCAGATGACTACATTTGTCTTTTGAATTCCTGTACCCTTCACATAGCATATAGTGAAGGCTGAAACACTAACTTCTGGCTATTTGTCTAGGAATCCAGCATGTCTCTAGTAGTTTAATGGCTTCACAGATGCATTCTTAATAAATGTGGTGTCCCAGGATGTTAGCGAATGACTAAATATGTCTTTTTCAGAATGCCATGCCACATTCATTCCTAATAAATCTGAGAATAAATTTGAGTTTCAAGGGAGGAGGATTTGCTATTTATTCTAAGTATGTTTTAAATGTAAGAGTGTTTTGTTTAACAAATGACTGTTGCATTTGTTGCTGTAAAATTTGAATTAGACATTTTAAATAAAATATAAATCTCTGATGATTGTAAAACGATGGCACATACTTGCCATCAGCTATTATAAGAAACTTTGGTACTCTTGTTGATAATTTCTTATCTTCTTACCACCAGCACATCTCCATTGCAGCCCAGAAACCCTTCTGCCTAGCTAAACTAATTTTGAAAAGCATCTCTGTTAGACAGAAAACTTATAATTCCACTTATCAGATGCATGATTGCTTTTTCTGCCCCTCTGGTAAGTATCTCCTGAAATATATCACTTAACAAGAGAGACATCAGAGATTCCTAACTAAAAAGGTCAATGGCCTTAAAAGCCTCAGTTATCTGTTCATAGGTTCATAGGTTCAAACTAGGCTATCTGCCCTAGGGCATTTATAAGCCTAGCCAGAACGTGTTTGGCTTTCGCCCCCCCCATTTTAAATTCATTTTGCTATGCCCTTTTTCGAGGTTAGTATACTGTGCCTCTGTCTAACAGTGACACAGAAGTGATACCCGGGGTAAACCTACGATCTCCCATCCACTCATCAAGATTCCTCTTGAAGAGAGTCAATGAGGGACTCTGCCTAACCTGGACTGGGATTTTATTTCAGAGTAAAGGGAGCCTCTGGGTTATAAATCTGTCCCTCCAGCATGTCCTATTTATTTCAGTGCTGAGGTTCAAGTCTTTCAAGCGCGTAGCTTGATGGGATTTGGATTTTCTAAGGTGCAGCATGCCCATTAATTCCGGGTTGGACATGGCTTTATACGTCAGGCACAGATTGCCCGTGAACAGGCGGTATGCCACTGAGTAGAGCTGGAGTTTCTTTAACCGGGCAGCATATGGCATCTGTTTGAGCCCTTTGATCCTCTTGGTGAGGTACTTTTGGGGTCTTTCCAGTTGCTGCAGGTGTCTGGTAAGGTACATCCCAAAAAGGGCATTGTACTCAATTATGGGCCTGATGAGGGATGAGTAAAGAGGCACGATGACCTCCCCTGATCTAGATGTGAATCCGTTCATGATTAGGTGGGCTATATAAAATGTTTTTCTAACCACTTTGGCCACGTGGTTGTCAAATGAGAGACTGCTATCAACTTGGGTCCCCAGGTCCCTAATTACTTCTTCTGTACTTAATGGATTACCACCTATGTGGTAATTTGTGGGCACTTTGTTTTTGCCAAAGGGGATGACTATACACTTTTTGGCGTTTAGCTTGAGGCCATGGCTCTGGCACCAGTTGTCTGTTTCTATGAGGCCCTTTTGGAGGATGCTTGTGTCGGCTAGAGAGTCTATTATGGCACCCAGTTTGCAGTCATCTGCGGACTTGGTCAGCCACAGTCCTTCCATGTTGGCCTGTACCGCTGAGAAATATATACTGAACAAGAGAGGTCCCAGGACTGAGCCTTGTGGGATGCCACTTGTAACTGGTTTGGAATCTGACATGGCTCCAGCAATTCTAACCATGTGGGTTCTGTCCTTGAGCCAGTTTGCAACCCATCTAGTGACATAGGGGTTTATATTTAAGCTGGTGAGCTTATCTATAATGCCCGAGTGGGGTTTTGTATCGAAGGCTTTTGCGAGGTCCAGGTAGGCTGTGTGGACCACCTTCCCCTCAACCATGGCCTTGGTGACTGTTTCAAAGAAATCAACCAGGTTTAAGAGGCAGGGTCTGCCCTTAACAAAGCCGAACTGGGTAGGATCCAGTGTCTGTAGGTCCCCAATATCTTTATTTATGAGGTCCATGATGATCCTTTCCATAGCTTTGCAGACCAAGCTAGTCAGGCTTATGAGGCGATAGTTTCCAGGATCCGTTGAGGCACCACCTTTGTGGAGAGGGACCACTGTTGCTGTACGCCACTCTTTGGGTACATATCCTGTAGTAAGGCTGAGATTGAACAGTAGTTTTATGTTTGGGTTTAGCTCTTCTTGGAGTTCATGTAGGATGCAGCCCGGGACACCGTCTGGTCCCATTGATGCTGTGTTTTTTGCTTTGGAGAGGGCGGCTCTTACCTTGAGCATCTGAGATGTCAGGGGGGCAGCACTCTGCTGGGATAGATATTTGCCCTTTCGGTGGGGAGGGGGGTGAGAAGTTTGTGCTGAACCTGTCAGCTAGGATGTTGGCAATGTCTGTGGGTTCAGTGTATTTTTTGTCATTTTGGACTAATTCTGAGCATATCTGGGAATTCCCACCCAGGTTCCTAACATAGTGCAATTTTTCTCTCGAAGCTGGCCTTAGACGATTTTATGAGTGCCCGTAGTTTTTTGCTAATACTGATCAGAGATGACTTCCCTTTTTGGGATTTTGCTCAATCATTTAGTAGCTTCCTCCTTCTATTGTATAGTTTGTTTATGGCTGGGGTCCACTAGACAGGATGTCTGCCTTTGGAGGATTGGGTCTTGGTTTTATTTGGGATTGCATGATCCATGCATTCCTGAAGGTGTTCATAGAATGCATTTATAAAGGATTCTGCGGTCTGGGCCGTATTTTCCACAGGCCCGGGGGCTTTGAAGGATTTCACCTCGGTTTTGAGGAGTGTGAAATTTGCTTTAGAGAAGTTTTTCACTGTGGTTTTCCGGACAGGAGGTGGGGTCGGGATGTGAATATCCAGTGAGATTAGTTTATGGTCTGATCTTACCAGTGAGGGATACACTTCTGGTCTGGAGCATAGAGTCCCCATGTTGGTGATGATCAGGTCCAGTATGTTTTCCCCTCTTGTGGGAGTGGTAACAAGTTGTTCCATAGCATCTGAGTTTATAAATTCTAGGAACCTTTGGACTAGGGTGTTGGAGCTAGAGTAATGCTCCCAGTCTATGTTTGGGTAGTTGAAGTCGCCCAATATAATGGTGTTTGGAGAGACCTTCATATTTTCCAGTGTTCTCCGGAAGGCCGAGTGGGGTTCCTGGGTTTGGGAGGGTGGTCTGTAGCAGGCTATAAACTGGAAGGCAGTTTTACTCACTGTTAGTTGCACATGGATAGTCTCTGATGCTTCATGCTGTGCCACCAACCTGGAGGTGTGGGTATCTTTGACGAATATTGATACTCCCCCTCCTTTTGTGGTTTGGTCCAAGTTTTGGGACCGAAAAGCATGGTATGAGGTATAACCTGGTAGTGCTGGGGTGCTCCAGGGAGCCTTGAACCAGGTTTCTCTTACTGCACAGATATCGATGTTCTCCATGCTAAGGAGAGTTTAGAGTGTGTGCATCTTGAGGTTTAGACTTCTGGCATTGAGTCGCATTACTCTTAGCTTCTTATCCCTTGTGATACCTATGGAGGTGGGTTTGTCTTTTGAGCCTTGTCTAAAAAAGGCACTATGGGGGTAGCAAGAGCCTTTGCCAATATCCGAAAGCCCAGGGGTGACAGGTGCAAGCCATTTCTAGCGAAGCATTGTGGCTTGTTGAGCATGTCATCCCAGGCTGACAGGCATTGGATCCCCTTTGAATGACACCAACACTTAAGCCAATTGTTGAAATTGATCATCTGTCTTCATATTGTGGCATCATTCTTGGTGAGGGTAAGATGCTACTCAAGGTCAGGGTCATACCGGCCTTGGCCACATGCTCAGAGAGCTCCTCTATGTCTCTTTTCATGTAGTCCAGGAAGGTATGTCTCAGGTCATTCACACCAGCATGGACAATGACTGAGACATATTTGTACTTGCCTTGGAGTGACCTGAGTGCTTGTGTTATGTGGCAGATCCTAGCGCCCAACAGGCAGCTCACTGTGACCTTCTCCTTGTTCAGCCTGGTGAGCGGGACGTCAGTGTGCCTGACGATAGAGTCACCTATTACAAGTGTATCAGGTGTGTTGTTTAACCTTAAGTGCTGTGACTTTTCAGCACACTGGCTTTGTGAACTATGTGTTGCACGTGTTTTATTTTGGGGTAGCAGTTGCTTGGGTGTCTGCTTTGGCGGTCTCTGCTGCTTAGGAAGATTTTTATTTAGAGCCTCTGAGTATGTTTTTGTGTGTTTATATGTTTGGTTTGCTGTCGTGGTAGGTCTATGTGAGACTGAAATTGTAGTGAGTGTGGTTTCCTTCTCTTCCTGACTAGTTACGCCAGTACTGAGTTGAGAGAGCTTAGCCTCCAGTTTGGCTATACGGCTGCATCTCTCACATGTGTTGGAATTTGTTGGGAGGCGGAGAGGGTTGTCTGTGTACATGAGGCAGTTGTAACATTGCCTCAAGATTCCCAGATTCACCAGCTGGACCGGAGAGGAGATTGACAACTGACCTTTGGACATGCTAAAATAGTATTGGGAATTCCTTTATAATTGAAAAAAAGGGGCCAATGGGGAACAAGGTACTCAAGGGGAGTTTGTGAGGGTGTAGTGCTTTTAATTTTTTAGTGCTGACTTATATTATTGATTTAGTGAGCAAGTGCCAGGTAACTTAAGTGCAATGTGTTACAGGTAACTTAAATGCAAAAACAACAAACAGTAGCTTTCTTTTAAGTGAAACAAGGAAATAAGTACAGTAAGCAATGCAGATATCACTAGGGATCCACAGAAGCGCTGAAAAGCCACGTTTTAGGTGGTATTAGCATTTCAGGGAAATAACAAGCAAACAAACAACAAGCATACAAACAAAGCTAGATTCAGCAGGCCTGGATCTAGTCTATGCTACAGCAAACAAGGTGTACCAATTTCAGTAAGAAACTGTTGAAATATGCAGGCACTATAAGCCTTTAACCAGAAATTCCCAACTCAGAAGGGCAGAGTCCTGCCTCTCCTCCCACAAGAGTGCAGACCACGAACCTTCTTAATGTAAAATAACTGGCCTGAAGCCCAAGTGCTTAAACCAGAACTAATACACTTTTAGAATAACAGACACTGAGCCCTCAATCAGCAGTTCCCAACTTAGAAGGATGTAAACTACCTGTCCTGCCACCACAGTGCAGGCCACAAACCTTCCTAATGTAAAACAACTGGTCTGAAGCCCAAGTGCTTAAGCCTGCAGCCTTGTACTCGCTCTGTTATAGTCTCATTTCTGTCCAAACTTTTGATACATGAAGGATTGATCCTTCTCTACCACCTATTTCATCCCAGAACAAGTGGTTTCTCAAACTCCCAGCTAAAGGACTTACAACTTCATTAACAGATAAATATGACAAAGTGGCTTTCAAGATTTATATTCCAGCATAACTCCTACCTTTGTAATAAACTTTATTTACATGCCAGGTAGAACAACACTCCTGCTACCTTCAATATAAGCCAAAATAAATAGATGAACAGGCGAACAGCTTGAAATTCTCCGCAGTCTATCTTGTGTTGGTTTCATCAAGGATGGAAGTATCTTCTGAATATAGGTTTTTGGCTAGTCTTGTAATGGCCAATAGACGGATTGCCTAGTACACACACACACACATATATATATATATATATATATATATATATATATATATATATATATATATATGTGTGTGTGTGTGTGTGTGTGTGTATGAATGTATGATCCTGCTGCATTTTGATTATTGGTTCCATCTGAATGCCCTCCTCTTACTGTATTTATTGTGCCAGGTTTGCTCATTTTCCATGTTTTGTTCTTGCTGTGTCTGTCTTTTGTTCTTTCGCTTAGTCCTCTTTTTATCTGTTAATACTTTACTGGTGTTTTTTTTTTGTTTTTTTTATAAATATTAAAGGTCCCTTAAGATTAATGCATATAAGCAGCTATCACAGGTGGAAAAAATAATATCAGCAAATTATTCCATAAACCTCTTAAAAACTGTGATGTGTATATAATTAACAACTCCTGCTCACAGTATCATGAGTCATAGTTCTGAAACATGTCATCAGTTATCTTAACAGCAGACACACATACAAATTCCTTATTATCTATCTGGTTATTCAGGAGTAACTAGATTTTCACAGTATAGCTAACTACTGGTTAGCAAGTAACAATGCAATTTATAAACGCAAAAAAAAAATTAACTAAATGTAGAGCATTAGACCAATCTAACTTATTCAGTTATATAAGGTTCTACAAAAATCTACACAATCAGAAAAGCTACATGTGCTGAGCTTAGCAAGCAGATGAACAGTTTATTCTTCATGAAGCAGTTAATGCTGTTTGAATGTAATAGCTGACTAATTCAATGAGTTTGTCTGTGCTGACATGGTTCTCTTTAAATAGATTAAGGTTTTGAAACTTCTTGGTTGTAATTTTCATGACAACATGCTTAATGTTGTCTCCGGGTGACTGAGTAGGTCACAGATGCTATTCTCAGGCATGACCTAACCTACAACTGTAGATGTGTGGAGTACATTTGGCCCAGTGAAAGTAACTAAGAAAACAGTCTTCTGCTGCAGAAATGACCATAAGCAAACCTCAGTTTCAGACGTTCTCACTGAAGGATTTGAACAGTTGGACTTTCATTGTACTACTGGCTGTTGACATGAGCAACCGTTGTTGCTTTGAGATAAGCATCACAATACAAATCTCGATGAGAACCACTTGGATGAGCTGGATTTGTGAGAACCAGCCAAGAATCCAATATAATTCATCAAATACCAACATAAATTACAGATATTAAATTACAGGCTCTGTACTGTTATAGTAGCAAGTTGCAGAATATGATGCTGCAAACCTAAAAATATTTAGCACTCAGACAGTGGAAACACCAATGTGTGAGTATGTGAGGGAGAAAACTTGTCTTAAAAATGTCATGCCAACTGTCAATGTAGCATTGCATAAATATTACCATTTATGCATAAACAGCATCCGGAGAGCAGAGGAATGTTACTTGTCATAGAAAATAACTACTATGAATTACATCTACAAAAACAATGGCAAAAATGTTATCGGCATTAACAAAATGCCATAAATCATTTTGTATAAGTATCATCATATGAATACATATTATTTTAAAAATAAATGAATTGACAGATGATTCCTCTGGTCAGAGAGTACTATGTTTCCAGACACACTTGGTGTCTGTCTGCATTAATCTTCCAGAATGGGAAACTAGAGATAAGAGCAGCCCACAATCGAAGTATTCCAGAGCCTGGACAGAGAAAACAGAATCTCTTTATGTTCATAATATCGTAAGCTGAGTGTTTCTGACCAATGCCTCTTCTCACGCTAAAAATGAAGGTAGTTGTATATTTTTTAAATGTGCTTCCCCTATACTTTTAATCAGTCAGCAGATAAAGGAGTTCACGATATGCTTAAATGGAGACCAACCCAAAAATGTGTTGAAAAAAAAACAGAAAGACCAAAGGTCTACACTGAAAAGGCAAATAATACAAGGATACATATTTTTTATCCTGAAATGGAAACATATACACATTTCACTGGATAGCAGAAGCTTGGGTTAGTTAGTTTCAGCTGTTGTATTTATTTGTTGTCAAAGCACACTCAGATGAACTGTTATAAAGTGCACGGCAGTCCAATAAGCTCGGTAATTCCAGCCCATCTTTTGCTATGTTGTAAGAAAAGGTAGCAAATGAGACACTTATAAATAACACATTTGCATAGGATTTTAAGAAATATCAGTAAGTTGCTTTAAAAGACCCATAGAATAAAAAAAGGTGCCATCCTTGCTATATATTGTAAAAACAGGCAAGCATTATTATTTATAATGACTATATTTCCTGATGGGAATGTAAAGACAGAAGACTTTATCTTTTTATAGGAACCTTTAATTTTGATTTAATGTATATTCATTTATGAATTCTGATACATACTTTATCTTGTCAGGGTTACAATCATACCGCTCAACCTGGAAACATCAAAAATCTGGACAAGGCCCGTGAAAAATAGGTACAAATCTGTACACTGATTAACATAAAATGTGCATACACAATTATATAACCCCGCCCACTGCAAGGGAATTGTGGGATACAAACTTTCAAATGCAAACTGAAGAACAGACAACCAAAATATAGCACCAGAGTCCCCCTGCAGCCATTCGTCCCATTACCTGGCTATTTCGTCCTATTTACCATAAACACTAATGTGTGCATACTGCTTTACTAATACAATGATTATTTGGATTTTATTTTTACATTTACAGCCCAATGCACAAACACCAATAGACATATGCTAAACAAAGCAACACTGTCTCACAATGAAAATAGACTTGGCATTAAAACTTCTCTGCCCTTGAAACTCTCATTCATTGAAACAGCATTGAAACCCACACCACATTCAAAGAAAATGCATTTGGCCAATGGTGGATAAAGATTACCTTTGGACTCCTATTTTCAAATCATTGGCCCCTTGCACACAAAACAAGAAACATACATGTTTTCTTTGATACACCTTCCTGACTTTATTAAATTATATTCCTTGTATAATACAGCACACTTGTTAGACAGAGTGCATTTAAAATTTATTGTTTGAACATTTTTCCAGTAGGCAATGAAATAAAATGCATGAACCAATAATGACAAAACTGCCCAATTCAGAACATTTCCATCATAAACATCTACTTCCAGTGTCCGCACCTACACTATAAATCGAATGACAGTGGTGTAAGCCATAGGTATCTTGCAAAGCTTCTTGCATTTATTTTTAATTTCATTTTTTTTGGGGGGGGTACAAAAGGCGAAAAAACAGGGACACATTTTAAACATTGCTTGTATAATTTTGGAAAGTTGCTAGAATAAAATGTGTTACCACCATGCATTTCACTGGCAAGTCTCAAATACAGGACCCAGTACACTACAGTCAGAGCAACATACCACTATGCTAAATCAGCAGCTTCCTGAAGGATAGGAAGACCAACTTAAAATTGTTATCATTTAGTGAATTCAGCTCTCACATCTCACCATAGCTGTCAACCTCTTGCACAAAAAACCTGGACAAAGACAATAATGGGTTGATACAAATTCAGTTCTCACTTCTCACCATAGCTCTCAACTCTTAGCACAAAAAAACTGGACAAAGCCAATAATGGGGGAATACAGCCCCAAAATAGGGACACATTTAAAATACTGATCTTATAAACTTATAAATTGCTAGAATAAAAGGTTTTGTGTTACCATTTATTTTCTGAAGAATATGAAGTCTGAAATTCAAATGCCTGTCATTATTTAATGAATACGGTCCTGCAGTGATTTGCCACAAAAATTCTGAAAACCACAGATTTTATGAGAAAC